>NC_056730.1:1080888081-1081188081 GCF_019279795.1 Protopterus annectens | reverse complement strand
TGTTCCATTGAAGCCAGCATTAATTAAGATACATTGATTCTGATTGCTGATTTTAGTAACATGATTTTAATTTGTATATATTGCCTGTTTCTTAAGCTGTTAGTTTTATTTGGATCTGAAGAAGCGGTAGCCCCATGAAAGTGCTCATCCTTCTACAATAAAGCCATTAAACTTCCAAGTTTTGGAAGATAATGCTTTATTTGTCTGCTCAGCTTAGTTGGTGTGCTCACATTTTGACTTATTTGGAATCTATTGTGTGTTGTGAGCAACCTTTGGCAGAGTGCATGCTTTTTACTAATCCACAGACATGTTTGAAGTACAAGAGAGGTACTATGACCTCATTCAAATGGAAACACCAAGCCCTTCGGCCATTCCTCCTATACTGCCTGCCTTTTGGATGCCTTTTTGTTTGCATCTCTCAATCCGGACTCGCAACTTTCTGCTCCTCATAGAGCAGACAGACTGTACAAAGTCCCAGATTTTGCTAAGCACTTGATCAAGTGCCCTCCTGCAGATCCAGCTACCATTTCTGTCTCCACAGACAAAGCTTCTAAACTCTTGCCTACCACCACCATTCTTCCTGCTGACAAAGACAGCAAAAGTATGGAAAGGTTAGGCAAAAAGATTTACATCTCATCCAACTTGAGCTACTAATTACCAAACTCATATGGCAAAGTACGCCCCATCTTTTCTTGACTCTGCCACCAAACTGTTGGCTGACATGCCAGACTCCTCAGCCAAATCATCTATGTCTTCTCTGCTGACCCTTTAATCCCAAGTCACAAGACATTCAATGTAGCCGTGATGCTGCAGAATCCTCAGCAAGGGCAGCAGCTTCATCTTCTGCACTTTGCAGATACTGCTGGCTGCGCTTGCAACTTCTGTCAGATGATTTCAGAGCTAAACTCGATGCACCACTTGACAATGCTGCCTTATTTGGCTCTAAAGTAGCAGACCATTTCAAATCCGTGGAACAAAAAAGAAAAAAATTGCATGATGTTAGTTTCCCCTATACCTAAATTTTACAGGAACTATCCTGCGAAAACTTAGATGTTCTTCGTGTTTCACTGTTGCAGTCTCCTTGGCCCTTCTTTTCTGGGAACCAGAAAAATTCTTGAGTAAAATCCTCTTCCTAATTGGGAGGGAGGAATTTTTTCTGTAGTTCCCTGGTTTAAAAGGGACTGTAGTACTAGCAGTAGGAAGTAGCAGTTGCTGAGCAGGAGGTTGTGGCACGCCTAGTCTTAATGCAGAGGTTATCCATGACAGGTGATAACCGTCTTGGAGGACGGAGAAGGACCCACTTGTCTGAGGTGACCTGATTCCAAACAGGAAGGCAATGGGAAAGGCAAGCACAGCTGGTGGAGGAGGCAAGAGTGGCAGGTAGTCAGACACTACCTGCCCTGTCCTGAAAGGGTGTCCTTTGGCTAGAGGAAGAAGGTGCTGTAGCTAAAGGATTTTTCTTTCTTGCTTGCACGTGTCTGGTTTAGGGAACAGGAATGGAGTGTTTCCTGAGGAAAGTACAGTTGCGTACACTTAACAGAAGTGTAGATGTTCGAGTGTATTCACTGTTGCAGTCATCACACTTGGGTTATCCTGCCATGGGTAGCCCTCAGTCGGCCCGAATATCAGAGGCTTAGTATTTCTGCATCGGTTGCTCTCGCTCCAGGACTGATGTCAGGTCGTAAGTGGTATAAAAACAGGCAGCCAACGCCATTACATCATTCTTTCTTGCTGAGGAGCCCAAAGCAGAAGCAGTTCGCACGAGTGCCGGTCGGCCGCTACCTGAGTTTTCATTTCCGAATTGAAGTTGAAGTCTTCTGAAGCTAAGTACCCTGTTGTGGATCCTTTTTTCTTGCTCTGACTGATGTCAGAAAAAGTTAACAATTGTCTCGCCTGTGGAAAGCAAATACCACACAGAGACTTCCATTTTTACTGCATCACCTGTTTAGGCCCAGACTACGACGTCCCTTGCTGTCGTTTTGTGCTTTGTTCAACGCCAGAATTATACGTCATCGGGCCCTTATTGTAGCTAGGTATTTTCACTCTGTCCTCGAATTCCGATACCGGTCTTCCAAAAAACATAAGGATAAAGACACAGACCGCACAGGTCCAAAACCACCGCCGACACTTTTGTTAAGCTAGTCGTCAGTTCTCTGGTCCTCAGTGAGGTGCTTTCGCAGCCCCTGATGCCCGCTTCTTTGGATTCGCAGGCCACTACCGAGACCCTTTTGGAGTCCAGTATGCTGCAAGACTCTATTTCGACTAAGGATCCTGCGGCTGTCTCTACCTTGGATGGGTTCAGAGCCGCTGAGCAGGCACCGGCTTCTGAGGAAGTAATTCACACTACCGATACTTGACACAAACAGATGACTTCTTTCGCGTCTTCAGTTCTTTCTAAAACTACCAAGTTTCTAAGGCCATGGGTACGAACTATGCCCAAAAAACGACGACCCAAGCTCAGGCACCTGCTTCCTTGCCTCAATTTCAAACGCTTAAAATGGCGGAAGACCTTACTATGTTTATTAGGGGAGGCCAGGCTACCCCTTCCAAACGACAGAGACTTGTCCCCAGTAGTTTTATCTGAACAGGAATCCGATTACTCTGATGCTTCTGAGTATGAAGACATGCAACCCCTCTCTGCTTATGAGAATTTTGATGCAGAGGAATCCATTCCTTCTCTCTCTCCACCAGAAGATTTTTCATTTGGTGAAACCCTTCTTACTTTAAGGGAGCATTTCCAATGGGAATGTCAGGACTATCCACAGTCAGTGTGTCAGGGAATTCTTAGATTTACCACAGCACAGACCTTTGGCCATTCCTCCTGTCCTGGATGTTGATGATTTCATGGAATCCAGTTCGACTCCTGACACCCTTCCTCCTGCTCCCAGGAAACCTGACGGGTACTACAGAGTCCCTGATTCTCACAAATTCCTTTTCGAAAATCCTACTGCTGACCCAGAGGTCATCTCTCAAGGTCCCAAGGGAATTAAAGCGACCTCAGCTAAGAATCCCACCCCCTCAGACAGGGATTCCCGTGCTTTAGACAGATGGGGTAAAAAAAGTGTACACCTCTGCTCCTCTTGCTGTTAGAGCACTAAGTTGTCAGTTCCACGTGCTGAAATAGCAGCATACCATGGAACTCCTCAAACAAAAAATATCTTCCTTTCCTGTTTGTGCAGAAAATAAAGAATTACAAGAGCTTATGCATTCTGCAAGCCAAGTTACTAAGCACACCTTGCAATGTGGCTTTGACACCCTAGAAGCATCTTACAGGGCAGCAGTCACTGGTTCTGACCTGAGAAGGCATGCTTGTCTTAAGGAACAGACCTTGCCAGACCATGTCAAATCAAAATTATTGGACACACCACTGAACAAAGACAATTTGGTTGACACTAAGGCAGAAGAGGTCTTAAAAAGGATGGAAGAAAAAGCTAAATCCATGCAGACAGTTAAAGACTTTTTTGCAGGTCCAGCCTCCAAGGTTCAGTAGCCCTTTCCAGCCCCATCCAGGCCAGCTCAGCCCAAACCCAGGGGATGCAGACACCCCAGACAGCAGCCCCAGGGAATGCAGAGATCTAAGCAATAGAGTTCTTCCTCTTGAAAAACAGGGAGTGCTAAGCCACCCCCTTATGGTAAGAACTCAGGATGACTTTACACCTCCACCCCTTACCTTTGCCCACCTGCTTGTGCCCGTAGGAGGAAAACTCTCCTTCCATGCAAACTGGGCCTCTATCACCAGTGACCGATGGGTCTTCAAAATAGTGTCCCAGGGATACAAATTTTATTTCCACACTCTGCCATCCCCAAGAGGGTTCCCAGATCTTCCTCCGAACCAGTGGGCAGAGGCCAAAAAGCAAGTCCTTTCCCTGCTCTCCATGAGGGCAATACAACATTTTCCTGCAGACCAGATAGGCCAAGGTTTTTATTCCATACTCTTCCTGGTACCCAGAAAAGAGGGCACCTGGCACCCAATCCTCGACCTATCCATTGTAAACACCTTTCTGGTTATACCAAAATTCAAAATGCTCACCCTTCAGCAGCTTCTTACTATGCTTTCCAAGGATGCTTGGTTAACCACCCTAGACCTAAAAGAGGCCTACCTACACATCCCAATCAGGGACTCTTGCAGGAAATAGCTACTTTTCAGGGCAGGATCTATGCACTTTCAGTCCTCTGCGCTTCCCTTTGGCTTATCCACTGCTCCCAGAGTTTTCACAAAATGCCTGACTCCTGCCATTGTTTTTTGCAGGCAAAGAAATATTCAAATTTACCCTTACTTAGACGATTGTCTGATTCAGGCAGACAGTCAGGAAAAGCTGTTACAGCACCTGACCTTTGTACACTATCAACGAAAAGAAATCAAAACTAGTACCCACACAAAAAATTGTATTCCTGGGAGCAAGCCAGGACACAGCATCCCAGATGGCATTCCTTACTCCAGAAAAACAAGCCTGCCTGACAGGCTACTTCTCTCAACTAGCCACCAGAACCCAGTTATTCGCAAGGAAAATCCTGCAAGCTCTAGGGTTCATGGCCTCTTGCATTCTACTCATTCCATAAGTCAGACTGCATACGAGGAAACTACAGTGGTACCTAAAAAGCCTTTGGTGTCAATACTCTCAAGACCTGGAAACTATCATACCAATGATACCTTGTCTAAGGAAAGATTTTCTTTGGTGGGCAGCAGCATGCAACCACAACAAGGGACTCTCCTTCTCACAACCTCACGCCGCCCAGACCATCAGCACAGACACATCAGACTATGCCTGGGGTGCACACCTGGATGGCAGGTGCATTCAGGGCCATTGGAGCCCAAATCAAATACATCCGCACATCAACCAAAAAGAGATGCTAGCTGTTTAGCACACCCTGACAGCTTTCAGACCCCCACTCTCCCCGGGGATCAAAACAGACAGCACCACAGTGATGTGGTATATCAACAAGCAGGGAGGAACTCACTCTTATCCTCTCTGCAGGCTCGCCATGACCCTTTGGCACACAGCCTCAGCCATGCAGCTACACCTACTAGCAAAATTCCTGCCAGGCTCTTTAAACTCCCTGGCAGACAACTTAAGCAGAAACCTGCTAGACCACAGAACCTTCACCCTTGTAACCCAGAAATGGGGCACCCCGAAGGTGGATCTCTTTGCCTCCCACTCCAATCATCAGCTCAGGAAATTCTGCACCAGGGAACCTCACAGCAAGGCCTGGAAAGTGGATGCTCTGTCCGTCCAGTGGGTAGACCTCTTGGTCTATGCCTTTCCCCCTCTAACACTCATTTCAAGGATACTGCTCAAAATAAGGGAGGAAAAACTGAGGGCAATCCTGACTGCCCCAGACTGGTCATGCCAGCACTCACCCCTGCAGCCATGGCACCTACCTCAGATTTCAACACTCCTGACCCAGACGAATGGAGAATTCATGCATCCCCAATTGCAGACCCTCAATCTGGCAGCCTGGCTTATTCCTTGACCTCTCCTCAAACTGCCAGCCTAACCAAACAAGTTCTCGATGTGATACATGAGGCCAGATGCCCCAGCACTAGAAAATCCTATGCTGACAAGTGGAAAAGGTTTTGCACCTGGATCCAGGCTAAGGGAGCCAAAACAGCACAACTCTCCCTACCTCTCATCCTGGATTACCTAGCAGTCCTACTACACAGGGGTCTATCCTTCTCTTTTATTAAAATTCATGCCTCTGCCATCCCTGCTCATTTCAGCACTGAGCCACCTCTCTTCTCACACCCTTCATCAAACAGTTTCTAAGAGGGGCTAACAACTTAAGGCCACCCAGAAGAGTTCCAACCCCAGCTTGGGACCTTAACTTTGTGTTGGAAAAGCTCACCATACCTCCCTTTAAACCTGCAGCTTCAGCAGAGTTAAAATCCCTCTCTTGGAAAACAGCTTTGCTTCTAGTCATCACTTCAGCTAGAAGAGTTTCAGAGCTACAAGCACTCATGGTTGTAGAGCACTTCATTATTTTCCACACTGACAGGTTCTCCCTCAGGACTAATCCCTCCATGCCTAAAGTAGTGTCTAGTGTGGCTTTCAACCAATCCATTCATTTGCCCACCTTTTTCCCTAACCCACAAAAGAAGGGGGAAAGGATTCTGCACTCTCTAGATGTCCACAGACAGCTCAGATTCTATCTGGATAGGACCAAATCCTTTAGAAAAACTGACCGATTGCTAGTCAGCTTCGCAGCAGGGGAAGAGGGCAAGGCCCTGTCCAAGCAATCTCAAAATGGATAGTACACTGTACCCATTTTTGCTAGAAACAGCACAGGAAACCACCTCCAAAAGGGTTCAGGACACATTCCACTAGGGCAACTTCCACCTCTGCAGCTTTTCTCAGAGGGGTACCCACCACCAGGGATATCCTGGAGCTGCAACTTGGACTTAAGTTCATACCTTCACCAAGCATTACCTGCCTATCTTCTCCAAATCCAGGGCAGGCTTTGCCACCGCAGTCTTGCAGGGCATCCTAGCCAGCCCCCAGGCTTCTTGACTGCCTCCACCCTTTTTCTTCAGCTTTAGGAATCAACCCAAGTGTGAAGAGTGCAACACTGAAACATGAAAAACATAGTACAGTTGTGTACACTTTCCATAAATGTAGATAGTGTATTCACTGTTGCATTCCTGGTTTCCCCCTTTCATCTCCCTTGTCTCTCTCTCTCTGTCTTATCTCTATCTATCTCTTCCTCTCTCATTACATTGAATATTTGGTATTTACTTTCTACTGGTGGTGGTCTTCCACCATAACCTAGCTCCCTATTTGGGGGCTCCTGACAGTTTGGGCAAGAAAAACTGATGTAATGTTTCGGCTGCCTATTTGTATACCACTGACAACCTGACGTCAGTCCTGGAGCGACAGGACACAGAAATACTAAGCCTCTGGTATTTGGGCCGACTGAGGGTTACCCCTGGCGGGATGACCCAAGTTTGATGACTGCAACAGTGAATAGACTCAAACATCTACATTTATGGTAAGTGTACACAACTGTACTTTCCTTAGGAAACACTCCAATCCTGTTCTTCAAACTAGACACAGGCAAGCAAGAAATATATCCTTCAGCTAGATTACCTTCCTCCTCTAGCCAAAGGGCACCCTTTCAGGACAGGGCAGGTAGTGTCTGACTACCTGCCACTCCTGCCTCCCCCACCAGCTGCTTCCTTCCCATTGCCTTCCTGTTTGGAATTAGGTCACCTCAGACAAGTGGGTCTTCTCCATCCTCCAAGACGGTTACCATCTGTCATGGATAAACCTCTCCATTAAGACTTGGCATGCCACGACCTGCTCAGCAACTGCCCCTCCTACTACTAGTACTACAATCCCTTTTAAACCAGGGAACTATAGAAAAAATGTCTCCCTCCCAATTAGGAAGAGAATTTTACTCAAGAATTTTTTCTGGTTCCCAGAAAAGAAGTTCTATAGAGACCCATCCTAGGCCTTTCAAGGCTCAGTCCTTTCTTAAAGGTGCTAACATTCAAAATCCTAACCCTGCCAGCTCTATTCCTGCTTATGTACAAAGGCTTCCTAGCTGCACTAGACATAAAGGATGGCCTACCTACACCTTCCCATGAAACTCACACACACAAAATACTTAAGATTCTTAGTGGGGTCCTCACAGTTGCTGTTCTCTTCCTTGCCTTTTGGACTTTCAACCGCACCCAGAGTCTTCACCAAATGCCTGGCTCCAGTAATGGTCTTTTGCAGGACAGAAGGGATACAAATATTCCCATACCTGGACGACATGCTTTTATATGCTTCTAGCCAAGAAACATTCCTAATACATATCAAGATGTCCTTCAAGGATGCATCTGCAGTCATCACATATGGGTTGTCCTGCCTCAGGCAGCCCTTCGGTCGGCCGGATTCCAAAGTCTGGGTCTGGCCTCGGCTGATGTCGCACTTTCCCCGACGTCAGAGCATCTGGGGTATAAAAGCATCAGCCGACGCCATCTTCCTCAGTCTTTCTTGCCGCGTGGTGCCCGAAGCAGAAGCAGTTCGCAAGTGCCGGTCGGTCAGCTCCTGTGATTCAGCTACCGAAGACTTGAAAAGCTAAGTACCCGTTGGGGACTCTTTCTTGCCTCAGCCGATGTCAGATAAAGTTAATAATTGTTTAACCTGTGGGAAACAAATACCTCATAAGGATTTCCACTCTTACTGCCTCCCCTGCCTAGGCCCAGAACACGACGTCTCGGCCTGTTCAGCTTGTGCTTCCTTCAACCGACGAACTCTTAGACGTCGGTCGGAGTTTGCAGAGGAGTTTTTTGGGGCTAGTTTTGCTTATATAATGCCGTCGGAGACTCCGACTTCACATTTAGTCAAAAAACAGAAGGACAAGGACAGACACACGCGGGCCGCGTTTTCGGCTGAAACCTCGGTCAGGCCTACCGCGAGTGTCTCAGTCTCGGCTGAAACCGAGTCCTTGGCTCTTCCTTCTACCGAAACCGCACAACCGACTACCTCAGCCCTGGAGGCCCCGGCCGAGTCGGTCATTGAATTACCTACTGAAACCGGTGTCCAGGAGCCTTCCGACACCATTACTGTTGATAAGTCTACTCCTGCACGTGGTGCAGCCAGACCCCCTGCTTCCATGTCCATTAAGGCTTTCTCTAGGGCTAAGGCTGCTAAACTTTCTAAGGCTTTGCCTCCCAAAGTTTCCTCTCGGAGACCTTCTTCTAGCTCTCAGATTCTTACCCTAGCAGAGGATCTGATTTCATTAATCAGAGGCTCCCAACCTCATGCGGACAGGGGCTCTCACCCACCTCTGGACAAAAGGCCAAGGGTTGAGCCTCTGATCCACAGTCCTCAGATGAGTCCACAGATGGCTCTGCTCTGTCAGACCACCAGGAGGAGGCTTATTCGGCCTATGAGGATTCTGATGCTGAAGAATCTATTCCCTCGGCCTCCCCTCCTGAAGAGTTTTCATTTGGAGAAACATTACACACTATGAGAGAACATTTTCAATGGCAGGGTCAGGAATTCTCTGATTCCAGAAAGAGATTAAGGACCTTTTTACATTTACCTCAGCACAGGCCCTTAGCTATACCTCCGGTTTTGAATGTAATTGATGATGTCTATTCAGATGCTTGTACTGCCCCTGATTCTCTCCCTCCGGCTCCTGCCAAACCTGATAGGTACTACAGGGTCCCGGATTCACATTATCACCTGTACAAGGCCCACTCTGCTGATCCAGAAACTATTTCCCAGGGCCCTAAAGGGATTGTAGCTGCCACTGCTAAAAATCCTCTACCCTCAGAAAGGGAGTCCAGAGCATTAGAGAGATGGGGTAAGAAAGTCTATACTTCTGCAACTCTTTCCATGAGGGCATTAAACTGTCAATTCCATATGATACAGTATCAAGAGTATTTACTAGATGAATTGCATAAGAAACTGTCCTTTGCTGAACCCCTTGATCGTAAATCCCTTCAGGATCTGGTACATAACTCCCAGCAGGTTAGTAACCATTTCTTGCAGTGTGGCTATGATGCATTGGAAGCTTCATGTAGATCTGCTATGACAGGTGCAGTTATACGTAGGCATGCCTGGCTGAAGGAACAATCTCTGCCAGACCATGTTAAAGCTAAGCTTTTGGATGCTCCTATGGAAAAGCAAAAATTATTTGGTTCCACTGCTCAAGAGGTTTTAAAGAAATTTGAAGAAAAGGCAAAATCTGTGCAAACAGTTAAAGACTTTCTGCAAGTCCAACCTCCGAGATTCAGCAGAAATTGGCCTACTAAGAATTGGTCCTTTCCGGACTCGGACAGATCTCAGAGGCAGAAATAGACGTGCCAGAGGTAGAGGGCAAGCTAGAGGCTCCTACAGAGGCCGTCAGTGGCAGCCTCCCAACCAGAGAGGTAGTGCAGGAACTACAACTGCTACACCAGGACAGACTCAATGACTTTATTTTGACTCCGCCGACCAGGGCTCAATTAGAAGCACCTTTGGGCGGAAAGCTTTCTTTATTCTCAAAAAATTGGCACAGCATTACAGGGGACACATGGACACTGCAAATAATAGACAAAGGATACAGGTTCCATTTCCATTCATTGCCAAAAAGAAAAGGCATGCCAAACCTGCCACCAAATCAGAGGGCAGAGGCTTTAAAGCAAATAACCAAGTTAATACAAATGAACGCCATAGAAAAGGTACCTCTTTCAGAACAAGGCCAGGGATTTTACTCAAGATTATTCCTTGTTCCAAGAAAAGAAAATCAATGGAGGCCTATTCTCGACTTGTCCGCACTGAACACGTACCTCATTGTGCCAAAATTCAAAATGCTGACTGTACAGCAACTCCTTCCCATGCTGGGCAAGGGGTCTTGGCTGGTGACTCTAGACCTCAAGGAGGCATACCTGCATGTCCCTATTCGACAAAGCTGCAGAAGACACCTTAGATTTCATGCAGGGTCAGAGCATTATCAATTCTCAGCATTGCCCTTTGGCTTATCTACTGCGCCAGAGTATTCACGAAATGCCTGGCATCAGTAATTGCACACTGCAGACTTCAGGGTATTCAAATCTACCCTTATCTGGACGACTGCCTAATACAAGCGGACAGCAAACAAACTTTGTTAAAGGACTTGGACTGTGTCATGCACCTGTTACAGGCCTTGGGATATACAGTCAACATCCACAAATCAAGACTGGTTCCATCCCAAAGAATAACTTTTCTGGGTGCGGATCTAGACATAACCACCCAGATGGCTTTTCTCACACAAGAAAAACAAGAACAGCTACCAGTTTACTTTCAGAATCTCACAAGACAAACTCAGATGACTACAAGGAAAATCCTGCAGGCCCTGGGTTACATGGCATCTTGCATTCTTCTGATCCCACAAGCAAGGCTTCATATGAGAAAATTACAATGGTACCTAAGAAGTATATGGACTCAGCACAGTCACAGCTTGGAAGCTCTGATTCCACTCATTCCTTGCCTTCAAAAGGAATTCCTGTGGTCGGCTCAAGCCTGCCAGTCCAACAGCGGGCTGCCCTTCAGCAAGCCAAGAGCCAATCAAACCATCACCACGGACGCTTCAGACCAAGGTTGGGGAGCGCACATGGAGGACAGATGTATACAAGGGCTATGGTCACTAAGAGAGCTGCACATGCACATAAACCAAAAGGAACTGCTGGCAGTGATGCATGCAATCGAGGCCTTCAAACCTTTCCTTCAGCAAGGCCACCTGCTCATAAGGACAGACAACACCACAGTTATGTGGTACATAAACAAGCAAGGAGGCACCCATTCCTACCCTCTTTGCAGACTGACAATGATCCTATGGGAACTGGCATTGAAACTCAACGTACAGCTACAGTCCCAATTCGTGCCAGGGAAAGACAATACACTGGCAGACAGCTTAAGCAGAACTACCATGGATGCACACGAATGGATGCTACACCCAGACATCTTCTTACAAATCACACAATCATGGGGAAGGCCGGAAATAGATCTGTTTGCTTCACCCCTAAATCATCAACTAAAGAAATTCTGCTCAAGGACATACCACCCACAATCATGGAAGGTGGACGCTCTCTCTTTCAGCTGGAAAGCTCTTACAGTGTATGCTTTCCCACCTCTTCCACTAATGACCAAGGTCCTACTGAAGATCAGGGCAGAGCAGCCCAGAGTAATCCTGATAGCCCCAAACTGGCCAAGACAACACTGGTACCCACTGTTAAAGAGTTTGTCACAGACGAAACCATGGCCTCTTCCCCTATGGCCACTCCTACTGACGCAGCACAATTTCAGGACTCTACACTCCAACCTGAAAACCTTGCAGCTAACTGCCTGGAGAATACCATGACTCCTCCTCAGGATAATCTATCCCAGAGAGTGAAGGATATTATTATGGAAGCTCGCCGACCTTCCATAAGGAAGGCATATACAGCAAAATGGAAAAGATTTCACACCTGGAACATAGCAAAGGGCCTAGATGTGACTGTGATGAATATGGCATATATACTGGAATATTTGGCGGAATTGTCCCACAGTGGCCTGTCTTACTCTTCCATCAAGATACATGCCTCAGCAATCTCAGCAGAATACAATCTAAATCCACCTGTCTTCTCTCACCCTCTACTGAGACAGTTTCTAAGGGGGATCAAAAACATTAATCCTCCAAGGAAACCACCTCTACCTACTTGGGACCTGAATTTCGTGTTGGAAAAGCTAACGCTTCCTCCCTTTGAACCAGCAGCATCGGCAGATGTACAGTTTTTATCTTGGGAAAACTGCCTTCCTTCTGGTCATAACCTCAGCAAGAAGAGTATCTGAGCTACAAGCTTTAATGGCGGTGCAGCCATTCCTTATCTTTTATCAGGACAGAGTTTCTTTGAGGACCAATCCTACATTCATGCCAAAGGTGGTATCCAGGGTATCTTTGAACCAAGCTATTCACTTGCCTACATTCTTCCCACAGCCTCAAAATAAAGGGGAGAGACTTCTGCATACCCTGGACATACACAGACAACTACGCTACTACTTGGACAGGACTAAAGGTTACAGAAAGACTGACCAGTTGTTTGTAGCATATGCTGCTGGGGTACGAGGAAAAGCAATTTCCAAACAGAGAATTTCTAAATGGATAGGAAATTGCATTTGTTTTTGTTACTCCTTTCATGGAAAGACTGTGCCAGCTAACATTAGACCTCATTCCACGAGAGCCACAGCCACCACCACAGCCTTCCTAAGAGGGGTGGCTACCAAAGACATTTTAGAAGCTGCTACATGGAGCTCCGTGCATACATTTGCCAAGCATTACAATTTGCCTTTATACCCCAGATCCAGAGCAGGTTTTGCTTCGGCAGTCCTGCAGGGTATCTTAGCTACACCATCCTTCACTTGGTGCCTCCACCCCCAGTTTGGCTATGGTATTCTACCCATATGTGATGACTGCAGATGCATCCCTGAAGGACATAGTACAGTTTTGTACCTACCATAAATGTAGATGTCCGATAGGTATGCATCTGCAGTCAGGTTTACCCTCCCTCCTACCCCTCTGTGGTATTCCTAGGGTGCTTACCCCTCTTTTAGCTAGCTGGGGGAATCTATTATGGTGTATTTATTTGTATATACATGTATATATATATATTTTTGCAAATGTTTGGAATTTTATTGCATTTATCCAAATTTAGCCTTCCTAGAGGGCACCTGGCATCTGGGGCAAGAAAAACTGAGGAAGATGGCGTCGGCTGATGCTTTTATACCCCAGACGCTCTGACGTCAAGGAAAGTGCGACATCAGCCGAGGCCAGACCCAGACTTTGGAATCCGGCCGACCGAAGGGCTGCCTGAGGCAGGACAACCCATATGTGATGACTGCAGATGCATACCTATCGGACATCTACATTTATGGTAGGTACAAAACTGTACTTTTGTGTTGTCCTCTCCTACAGCCTCTTGGGTTTCAAATAAACTTCTCAAAGTCAAACCTCACACCAACTCTCAAAACATTGTGTTCTTAAGGTGCAAAATCCACACAGACTTGATGGAGGCATCCCTGCCCCAAGCAGAGGTGAGATCTGAAGTAGTTTTCTTCATTTGGTCTTCAACTTGTGGGTTTCTGATCCACATCATATCCGACACGGCCGCTTTTTCCAGCTATGAATCCAAGCTCAAATCTTGTCCCCCTACCCATAATGCCCCCTTGTCTCCCTTCTCCCTTCAGATCTTGTTTGCCGTCATAATGGTTACAAGCTTGGTTTCTGGACTCCACAAAACTCTAGTTTTTTCTTCCTGATTTGTATTTTCTTCCTTACATCTTTTCTTTCCTCCCCGCGTCTGCGTTGGACTAAAAAAATATAAAAAACCTTTCTCCTCTTTTCTCTTTCCTATCTAGAGAGCGTGTGTCTGTGTGTGTGTGTCTGTCTGTGTGTGTGTGTCTGTGCGTTTGTGTGTCTGCGCGTGTGTGTGCATTTGCGTGTCTGTGCGCGTGTGTGCGTGTGTCTGTGTGTGTCTGCGCGCGAGCATGTGTCTGCACGCGAGCATGTGTGTGTTTGTCTGCATGTGTGTGTGTCTGCGCGTGTTTGTGTCTGTCTGTGGCTGTGCGCCTGTCTGTGTCTATCTCTGTGTGTGTCTGTCTCCGTGCATGTCTCTTTGTGTGTCTCTGTCTGTCTGTGCATGTGCCTGTCTTTGCGTGTTCCTGTGCGTGTCTGTCTCTGTGTGTCTGTCTCTATGTGTCTGTCTCTGTGTGTCTCTTTGTGTCTCTCTCTTTGTGTGTCTGTGTGTGTCTGTCTGTGCATGTCTCTGTGTGTTCTGTCTTTGTCTGTCTCTGTGTCTGTCTGTGCGTGCGTCTGTCTGTGTGCCTGTCTGTCTGTCTGTGTCTGTCTGTGTGTCTGTGTGTCTGTGTGTCTGTGTGTGTGTGTGTGTGTGTGTGTGTGTGTGTGTGTGTGTGTGTGTCTGTTCTTTGGGAATGGCAGAAGTCCCTAAGGCAGGTTTAGGAAATGCACAGAGTGTGGCCATAAGCTATCTCTGGCGGATGGCCACACTCTGAATGGTTTGCCTTGTTGCAGACCACCTTAAGTCCCCCTGTCCTATTTGCTCTGACTTCAACCCCAGGGCACTTAAGGACAGGTGGGACAAACTGATTCTGAAGGGTTTGCTCCTTTCTTTAGGAGGGACTACAGTCCCTGCTTCACCAGCGGGGTAGCAGTGGCTGCTGCATCTACTTCCTCTTCCCCGGCCTCAGGGACTCAAACCCCCGCCAAGAGGTCCGGGAAAGGGGATATGTCTAAGAAAGACTGGTCTCGCAATTGGTCCCCTGACCACTCATCGCAGGTGGGTCTGCCACCAAATTTAGGCGTCCAACCAGGCCTGAGTCTCCTCAGTTGCGCTCACCCAGGTTCTCCCCCGAGGTGGAGGAGACTCGTATCCGGTCCCAAGTTAGGTCATCTCCCCCACCGGCTCTCCTGACCTGTTTTGGTGGCATCCTCCCGCTCCATCCGAAGTCTCAGCGAAGCGGAGATGGACAAGATGATGCAGAGATTTATCCGCACTCAGATCCAGATGGGGGTCCTGCCAGACCTCTCTCCCTCCAGAGGGGGCTCCTTGCAACCTTTTTTCCGACCAGTAACTCCTTTTCTGATCCGACCGGCGGTTTCGGAGGTTTTGGATCCAAGGACCATTGGTACATTGTACCTCAATGCCGGCTATTGCCTTGAGAGTGTCTGATCTGAGCTCTCTGAGCCATAGCCTCAGGGTTGGATCCGGGGGGGTCTCTGCTCCGAGCACTTCGGAGCAGAACATTCCACTCGGCATCTTGGCTCCGACTCCCCTGTTGGGTCAGGGGGGATGGGCCCTGCCAGTACTTTCCAAGAGGTTTGTTCCCCCTCAGCATTCGACGTGGTGGAGAGGGTTCTCAGTGTCAAGGCCCCTGAGCGTCTCCTCCTTGGACTCCGTCCAGACCCCCTGGCTCTGAGTGCAGTTCCGGCCATCTTGCTGTCTCAGGGACAGCCTGTGGTTGCTATGCTCCAGTAAGTTCCGGTGGAGCAACAGGTTTGTGAGTTCTCCTCAGAGTCCCCTTGGGAGGTACCCCTCAAATGTAAGTTTAAGATGAGGCACTTGGACTCTCCTCCAGAGTCCCTCACAGAAGACACGGACTTGGATGAAGAGGAAGGTTCCCTAAGCCCCCCCCCCCCCAGGATGTCTAGTTTGGAGACATTATGGAGTTCCTTCGCCGGGGGGGGGGGGGTGATAGCCCCTAATCTCACCACAGAAGAGTCTGTGTCCCTGGTGGCATTCGGCTCAGCCCATCTACCTCTTGGGTGTCTCCTCCTGCTGATCCACTTGTGGATTTCATAACATCTATGGCATGGAAGGAGCCGGACACCATAGAGCCCATTCCCATGCACCCCGACAAATTGTTGAGTGCCCTGCCGGACAGGACACATTAGAACAAGAGTTCCCCGGTAGATCCAATGATGGTGGCTGCCGCCACCAAGAAGGAGCTTGCTCAGGGGACCGCCACGGTCCATCCCCCTGATCGAGAATCAAGAGCAATAGACCCTTTTGGGAAGCAAGTATGTGCTTTAGCGACCTTCTCAGTGAGGGCACTGAACTATATGGCAAATGTCATTCGACTCCAGAGAGATCTAATGAAGGAAATTACGGAGTTTCCCCCAAAATCCATGTCGGCAGAGGACAAAAAGACGTTCTCCACCCAAATGGCCACTCTGAAAGTGGTTGCCAACATGTCCATGCAACTACTCTCTCATGCTACGGAAGGAGTCACAAGGGTGGCCGGAACAGGCACTGTCATCAGGCATCACGCCTGGCTCCAGTAGTGTCTCAAGTTTCAGAGCCCTTCAAGGCTTCTTTCACCAATGCCCCCTATGATGGTTCTTCCCTCTTCGGGAAGTCTGTGAAAGAGACACTGGTCCAGAGCGAGAAGAATGGGAAGACACTGTCTGCCATCGGGATCTGCTTCTCGTCTCCTCAAAGATCCTTTTCCAGGAATCCGCGACTAAAGATGATGATGTGGTTCCGAAGTCTCGGGCGTTTTCCCGGAACGCTCAAGGTTCTCCGGCCCCCAGAGGCAGAGGGGTTCACAATAGAAAACGCCAGAGAGGCAGAAGGGGTCCTAGGAATTTTGGGTCCTGATAACCTTTCTCTGAGGGACCCGGGCAGCAGCCTTGAGGAGTTGCCCCGACTGCTCATCTCTGGAGGCAGTCTGGGATCATCTGTCGCTGCACCCTAAGGCATGGGAGTCCATTGCAACAGGTGGCTGGGTGTTGCGAATCATATCCCGAGGATATTTCATTCCGTTCAAGGAACATCCCCGTTCGAACATGCTCCTCCCAGACTTCCCACCTGTGCATCGGGAGGAGGCAGCAGTAAAAATAAGAAAGCTGCTGGAAAAACAAGCTATCCAACCGGTCCCCCCCAGACCAGTCCAGATCCGGCATTTACTCCAGGTTCTTTTTAGTGCCAAAGAAAAGGGGGACCTCAGACCAATCTTGGATCTGTCCACATTGAACCTGTCAGTAACCAAGACGAAATTCCTGATGGTCACTCTTCGTATCCTGCCCTTTCTGCAGGCCAAAGACTGGATGTGCTCGATCGATCTTCAGGATGTGTACCACCACGTGAAAATGGACAGGAGCTCCTGGAGGTTTCTTCACTTCCAGCTGGGACCCAATCACTGCCAGTTCAGAGCCCTTCCCTTTGGTGTCTCACCACAGTCACCATGGTGTTTACCAAGCCGATGACAGTTTTAGCGGCTCACCTGAGGCTCCGGGGTATTCAGATCTTTCTGTACCTGGACGATTGGCTCTTTGCTTCCCCTTCAGAGCATTTATTGTGCCAGGCCTGGCATTACTTCATTCGGTTAGCAAGCAGTTTGGGTATTGCCATCAATCTGAACAAATTTTTTTCTAGCAGCGGTCCAGATTCTGGATTTTATTGGGGTGCATTTGGACACTTAAAATTTGGGTTTTTTCTCATCCCAGACAGGATATGCAGTCGATTACACATGCTACAAATTCTTTACGCTCAAGCCTCTATCGCCAAAGCAGTTCTAAGAGCATTGGGTTCCATGGCGGCCACAATCAATCGTCTGCCGATAGATCCCCTTCATATGAGAGTTCTTCAGTGGACACTTGTGGTCCAGTGGTCGTTGTTAGACCTTCCTCTCTCCTTTCCAGTGAGAATCTCAAAGGTATGCAGGGGCTCCCTTCGGTGGTGAATTCAATCTCCAGGTCTCCTCAAGGGACGCTCCTTTCACCTTGCCTTTCCCAAAACCATGGTGACCACGGACACCTCCCAGCTGGGGATGGACGGTCCAAAGCACGTAGTCCCCCTCCGAGACCAATTTGCATGTCATCATTCTAGCGATGAAGGCGGGCTTTCTTGCGTTGCAGGCACTTTATGCCCATCCTCCTCTAGGGACGATTGGCATTCAGACGGACAATATGTCAGTAGTCTGGTGTATCAACAAACATGGGGGGACCAGATCTTATGCCCTCTGTCGAGAAGCCATGAGAGTGTGGGAATGGGCAATCTCCACCGGCCGCTTTCTAGTAGCAATGCACATTCCGGGGCGGTCCAACATTCTAGCGGACAGGCTTAGCAGATCTATCCTGATGCCTTGCAAGTAGTCTCTGAATCCTTCAGTAGCAGAACAGTTCTTTCTAAAGTGGGGTCGGCTTTGGTTAGATCTCTTCACATCATCTTCCAATGTGAAATGCACGTTTTCACTCTGAACGCCCCGGGAGGGGGAAGCCCCCAGAGGCATTATTGCTTCATGCTTGCCCTCCGGGTCTCCTCTATGTTTATCCTCCACTTCCGCTTATGTCGATGTTTCTTCATAAAGCTCGAAGGCTGGGGAGCACGGTCATCCTCATCGCCCCATTCTGGCTTCGCCAGGTTTGGTTCTCCTCACTGTGGTCTCATCTAGTTGTTCCTCCATGGACGTTGGATCCATTTCCAGATCTTCTTTCTCATCCCTCAGGGATCCCTCACCCAGATCTGGACAGTCTGAAGCTCATGGCTTGGCTGCTCCAGTTCCCATGATTATCAGGACTCCTGGATTGTCATCCCCTGTAAAGTCCATTTTGGTTGTGGCTCACAAATCCTCCACCAGAAAGGTGTACTTTAGTAAATGGAGATGTTTTTCCATATGGGCCACTCAGCGGGCTTTGGACCCTTTCACGGCACCTCCTTCAGCAGTCTTAGATTTTCTGGCGAGCATCTTTCATCATGGTGCTAGTTCCTCTACCATTAAAGTGCAACTGGCAGCTATTTCTAATTTTCATGTGGTAGTGAATATGTCTTCCCTGGTTTCTTCCAAACTTTGTAAGACCTTTCTTAAAGGTGCTTTTCTACTTGGACCTCCAGTTAAGGACCCTACACCTCCGTGGGATCTTTCCATAGTGTTACAGGCATTGGTTTCTGCACCCTTCGAACCTGCAGCATCAATTGATTTGCAATTTTTGACCTGGAAAGCTGCTTTCTTGTTGGCCATTACCTCAGCCAGAAGTGTGTCAGAGCTTCAGGCTCTTTCTATTAAGGTGCCTTACATGATCTTTCACAAAGACAGTGTGTCACTGCGCACTAATCCATCTTTTTTGCCTAAGGTGGCCTTGGAAGCCAATATTAATCAGACTATAAGTTTACCAGTTTTCTTCCCCCAACTTCCAGAACAAAAGGGAATACAAGCTGCATCTGGTTGATATTCATAGACAACTGAGATTTTATTTACACAGGACAAACCCTTTCTTAAGTCAAATCAACTGTTCGTGTCTTATGCTAATCCCTTTTTAGGCAAGCCAGTTTCCAAGGTAACAATTGCTCGCTGGATTTCTCTCTGCATTGCTCGAGCTTATGCTGGAAAGGTAAGTCTCCGCCAGGACAAGTGAAGGCACACTCCACCCGTTCTATGGCTACGTCAGCTGCCTTCTGGTCTAGGGTATCTCTGGACGATATCTGCTTTGCAGCTACGTGGTCCTAATCTCATACTTTCATTTCTCATTACAAGCTGGACATTGTGTCTAGGAACAGAGCATCCTTCGGCTCTGCAGTGCTCCAGAATATCCTTCCATGAGGGCCAGCCAGGAGGTTTTGGTAGCCAGGGACTCTGTCCCACAGGTTGAAGACCAAATTAAGTAAACTACTTCAGATAAAGAAGTTATTTACTTGCCGTAACGTTCCATCTGAGTAGTTGTACTTCATTTGTCTTCAACCCCCCCCCCCCCGACCTTATCGTTGATGCAGTCTGCATTTAGCTGTGCATAAAGCGTGGCCCTTGACTCAGTCTAGGCCTGGGAGTCTCATGGAGATTGTTGTTATGGTAAGGTGATTTTGGGTTGGGTACTTGATAACTCTTAGGCAACAAACCTGATCTGAAGGGAGATAATGATGCATTATGGGTAAGGGGAGGAGCCTGGAGCTTGGCTCCATAGTTGAAAAATGAGGCCGTGTCGGATCCGATGTGGATCCAAAATCCACAGGTTGAAGACAAATGAAGTACATCTAGTCAGATGGAACGTTGTGGTGAGTGCATAACTTCTTTTTCTCTTACAGAACACCTGCAAGGAATTTTACACTCCTCTCAACTTACTGCAAGGCAGTACCTCAAGCTTCTAGGTTACATGGCCGCTACCATTCCCATGCTACCCCTATCTCAGTTACACATGAGAAAGCTGCAGTGGTACCTACTCTCTGTCTGGAAGCAGCACAACCACCCACTGGAGCACATTGTGCCCTTGCTCCCATGCCTAAAACAGGAGATCTTATGGTGGTTAGCTCAGGTGAATCTCAACCCAGGACTCCACTCCAACCACCTTATCCTTTTCAGGTCTTGCATACAGACTCCTCAAACTTGGGGTGTGGGGCCCACTCGGCCATCGAAAAGTACAAGGCCTGTGGACATACAGACAGAAAACAGAACACATCATTGACAGCGAAATGAGGGCAATCGTTTTACCTGTATCATCCTCTTGGAGAGGGAGTTTGTTGACCTCTGAGGTGGACTTTGGAGAGACGGGGCTGTTTTCATTTGGTCTACTAGGGCTTTTACCTCCAGTGTCTTCTACCTGGCAATAACCAGGGCAAGACAGATCTGAAGATAGTGTCAGCTTATGTACCCTTTTTATACCATCAGTGCTCTTGTGGCCTGGTGGGAGGGCCTCAGCCAAAGCTTTGGGGGAAGGTAAAGCACTGGCAATTAGGTCAGCCAGTCAGGCCACTTACAGGGTGAACACCAAAAGTGAGGATTAAAACAGTGAATCCACTCAAACTATGCTTTATGTTGCGTTCCTAATACTGCTATACTTGTCTTGCACTTCTGTACCCAAGGATAATCCGTCGGGGCCTATGGATGACCAGGCTTATCTCAAGGAGTGGGCGATTGCTTCCATTGGTCACAGGTTGATGTACTTGGGAGTAGGGATACTGGTTCTGGGGCAGTTCCGTCTCAGCTTGGTAGGGTTGGTGGGTGCCAGTTATAGAGGCTTTGACAGTTTGCTCCATAACAGGGCTCACATCTCAGGCTATATACTTCAAGCATTGTTTGGTAGGAGTTTTGGATCATGCGTTTGGAGTCTCACTGTTACAGAATTCCTCCTGAAGTAACACTCAAGTTTGATGATCCATTGGTAAAAGTTGCTGACTTTTTTTTTTTTCCATTCGAAATCATTTGATTTTTTTTCTGTCTGATAGATAATACAGGCAGCAAAAAAAATGTCCTCGCCTAGACAGTAGCAACACAAAGAGCATTTTTCCTGGTTTGGAATTTTGTGCTGCTTTCACATTTTTAAACACTTTACTTTCTGTATTGAAATAACATGAGAAGTTCCATCATCAGCAGCTGCAACGTTGTAAAGTTTTAGAAGCACAAGCACAGTAACATAGCAGAGCAGATGGTATAGTTCATTGTGAAGGGCAGGGTGACAAAAATAAACCTGAGGCCCATGGTGGGATGGTTCCATTTAAGTAAAACTATAAAGAAAAGGTAAAATGGAATAGTTTGACCTGATTTAAAAATCAAAGTAACAGGCAAGTGAAAAATAGATGAGAGACTGAAAGGTTGAACAAACTTGAATAAATAGTTAGTGCAGCCTAGGGCTGTTTCTCTGATTCTTCTGCTTAAGTGCACTGCAGAATTTATCTGGAGAGGAAGCAGTTTTGCAGGGCATTATGGATGAAAGTGGAGGGGCTAGTGTTAGAGAAAAAATACTTTAAAAAGACCAAAAGCATAAGGTTCAGTTCAGGTATCTTTATTCTTGTGCAAGGAGACAAAAAAAATGCAGTTACAGAGTTTGTCTGACTAAATCAGGAAGTGTCACAGTTGTTATACCTTTCTTTCAAGACATTGCCCACTATGACTGACGTAGCAGATCACCAGTTCATAATTCTGTTATTTTACAGATTTCTCACGTTTCTCGCTGACTCTTCAAAGTTTAAAAAAGATTTTTCAGTAAACAGGATGGCCTTGATGACCCCTAGTCAATTATAACTTTCTTGCTATGTGATGTTACAAGTCTAGGTACTATGGCTAATTTAAGCACAATGCAAGTACAGATTTCTGAAGCAGTTTATTGTTCTTTATATCTAACTATCTTGCAGCTTGTGCACTTTTTCATCAACTCGAACAGAGCTTATTGTCTATAATGAATGGATCTACAAAAATTATTATTCTCCTTTTAATTTCCTGACCTAGCAGAAAATCACGTGCTTTACAGTACATTTCCAAGGCATAAACATGTATTTTGCTGTGCTAGCAAACTAGGTCAGAGTGCATCTTGCAGTGTCAGAAAGCACAATTTCAGAAAAGCACATTTTCAGTCTCAAATAAAACTAATGCTGCATATAGAATAAAAACGTGTTAATCTTCCCTTATTAGAATAAGCATTGCACACATATGTTAATACATATTTTTCTAACAGCTAGTAGCCCAAGGAAAATTTTAGATGCCAAGCTATCTAAAGTCAGTAATCATTATTTTGATGAGCATCAAGGTCTAACTTTATGCTATGAGCTTAACTTTAAATTGTCCCTGCCCAAGGAGTTAATCAGTGGGGATGTCAATGCTCCCCTCTTGTTTTGTAGTGCATTGTTGCTTTAGTAGGGTTCCTTGGTACACATGAGCTTAACAAGGCTTTATCTAACAGCCTGGAGGATAGTACTGTGATTCCACAATTCTTTCTCCAGATGTCTTTATGGTCCTTAAAAAAAAAAAAAAAAAAAAAAAAAAAAAAGGAAGGGGACTTTCCACTAAAAAAATCTCACCTGTGGCTGTGCATCAGATTTTCATCCTGCTGCAGACCTAAGGACATTCACACATGGTAGCTGCAGTTCAGCATGTCCTTCTGTATATTTCTTCTCTTTGAGAGGGGACTTTGCTTTGTATAAGTTAATGTGTATTCGTCTGTTTTTTTTTGTTGTTTGTTTTTTTTTTTTTGGGGGGGGGGGGGCATTTTTGCTATTTGACCTATGTTGGACTACTGTAGCTTCTGTAAAACAGATTTTATTGGAGAGGGGGAAACTTACATTTGAAACCACCAAGGAAAACAGTAATCATTTCCATGGGATCTGAACTTCCCTGAAAAACTCTTGTCTGATACTCTAATAACCTTTCAGCTTCTGATGGCTGCAGCTTTTCTTTAGCTAACCATTTTTAGCTGTACTGTTTTTTTGTTTTTTTTTTAATTCGGGCCCTCTTTAATTATAAGCTAATACTTTATCACCATCTTTGTTTTATCTTCTTATTTACTCTTGTTAGTACTATTCATCCTGACTGTGTCTGCAGAAGTTTATTGCTTGATCAGTTCAATACCGCAGTAAAAAACCATAAACAAGTAAAAAAAAAAAAAAAAAAAAAAACACTGTTTTGGTTCTCATTACATAGGCTAGAAGAATCTCTGAATTGCTTGTCCTTATTTGCAGAGTGCCTTACATGATCGCCCCAAAGGACAGAGTTGCCCTCAGGACAACTCCCTCATTTGTCTCTTGTGGTTTTGGATGTTGTACTCGTCAAGACTGTTCAGCTTCTGGCTTCTTGTCCTGCAGAAGTGTGTGTGTGTGTGGGGGGGGGGGGGGGGGAATCAAGCCAGCCATTGGAGCAACCTGCATGCTGGATATCTGAAAAATGAGGGCCACAGTAGGACTCTACTCAAACATTTATATTTATGGTAACTTGCTAACAAAGCTGTACTTTCCCTCAGCTGCATCATTCACTTGTTTCTTTAATCTAGAGGCATCACCGAACCTGCAAAAGTCCATGTTGCATCCCATGCACAGAAAACCTTCCTGGGCATGCCATTGATATGTAGTGCTATGTTCCTCCTTCAGGGAGGCGTATGCTTGACTCCCTTCACACAAGTCTCACTCAACTAAGAGCATTCTTGAGTACCCTGCAGTTCACATCAGTCTGTCCTAATAATACCCCAAGCAATTTTGCACATTGGGACTAGCCACTGGTACTTGAGAAGTTTGTGATTTAGCACAGCCAGTCTATGGAACAAATAATTCTGCTGTATCAGCAAGAAACTTGTGTGATGGGCAGCACAGATCAAGGGCTAGCCTGACCTACCTCCTAGATCCCGTTCAGAAGCTTACCCAGGGGACATAAGGATTTCGTAGATGGCCCATGTGAGATGTTACAGGAAACTGAAGAACAGGCATATGGATATGACCACGATTATAGCTTTTTTTCTTCAGCTTTCTGGCTTTCAAGTAAGTGCTCAGTCCACGTACACTTCAGATATAACAAAACACCACTCCAATGTCATATATCAATAAGCAGGAGAAAGCCCTCCCTCACCCCTTCTGCAGACTAGCCATGCAGCGTTGGGTCTTTATTAGTATAAGCATAGATTTGCAGGATTACTTTAATCCTTAGTTGTCTGAACTGTGTAACAGACCACTTGAGCAATGAATTAAAGATGTTATATAACTGGAAGCTGAACAGAGATCTTCTAAAGATCACAGAAAGGTGGGCACTCTATAGACCTATTTGCATTACAAGAAGCCTGCCATTTGAAGAACTTTTATACACAGACCACTTGCCAAGCAGCCATTGCTTCCAACATCATCTATGTGCAGCAATGCCAAGGTGTTTTTTTACTTTGTTCTGATCCCACCCCAACAAACATACAGCTGTTCTCGTTTCATAGGCTGTGTTAAAAGTAGGAAAGGGGACGGGTTTATCCTAGTAGCTCTAAATCTGGACAAGATTGATTTATTTCTCCCATGTGAAACATATCTGAGGAGGATCCAGTCACACACTGTTCCTTGCTTACCTTAAACAAAGGTGCTCTGATTCACCTAGACCTCGAAGGCATAGAAGATTGTCTTGTGAAGTACTTCATAGCCATTTGTTTTCCCCTTTGTCATTTGGAAAGGGCTAGAAGGCTTAAACAGCAAGAAGTCCATACTTGCTAAGTAGAACAGACTTTCAATCCACTGTGACAGAAGACACACGTGGATCTTGCAGCCTTCTGTATTCCTTAGGTTCTGCAGAATGTTTAAGAGCATTTTGACCAAGGTTTATCCTTTTTCTATGTTAATATGCACCTTCCAGATATTTCAGTCTCTGTACGTCTCCATTTCCACTAGCTTTGCTATAGAACTCTTCCTGAAAGATGCACTGCACCTAAGATCTCCCTGTTCTGGGACTTGTACTTTATGATCGAAAAAGTTGCACTTCGACTTGAACCTTGAAGCTGTGGTCTTCGTGTTTAACCGGAAATACCCTGTTTGTAACTTTCATCACCTCTGGGTAGCCAAAAGAAGTTTCGGAATACATGCTTTGATGTAGGAGGATCACACAGTATTCATAGTGAGATGATAACACTAAGGACCACCAGCTCTTTTATGTCCATTATGGTCTTTGAATTTTCCCTTAACCAGTTTGTAAGGCTTTTTTTTAAAGCCCCAGCTGATGGTGTAAAGGGGTGAGAATCTTACATACCTTTAATGTGTACAGGCACCTTAAATATTGTACTCAAACGACAAGAGATTAATCAGTCTGATCAGCAATTCGTTTATTTTTGCCAGAGAAATACAGTAGGCCAGTATCCAAGCAGATTTGTACATTTTATTAACAGATTGCATAATCATTTTCTGTTAAGACACCAGTGGAAAGCAGTGGCCAGACAGGTCAGGGTAGACTGCACAAGGAAGCTGCCATCAATTTTTACAGTCTTTTTTGACAATGTCTTGTTTCAGTGTCTGAGGCTGCTACTTTGACTTATGAGCAGACCTTCACAGAATGTTAGAAATTGGGCATACAGACTTTGCCTCTGCAGGATATGCTTACAGTAATCCTCCACCCAGGACCAGGGACTTTCACAGATTAATTTCTAATAAATTTAGTAGTTATACTGCCACAGTGAATTTCTTATTTAATAGTTATACTGCCACAACAGTGGTCTTTATGATGCCCATAGCGTAGTTATGTTAAGGTACTCTCAAACATGATTGATCAATATGGTGATTGCTGCAGTAGAAGCTCCCAACCACCTATCCATCTCTTCCTGGCTAGGCTTGTTCTGAGGTTGGGTAGTACTAGTGCTCATACTTTCAGCTGGTGTGTGGTATTTACTGTATATTGTTGAGTTGTTTTTGCTGTAGTTTTGGGAAGGTTCTTCCTCTCTGGAAGGTATAGCTGTGCGTGTGTATTTCTGCTAGGAGGGGTGAGTTTGATGATGGGTGCTGAGGTGTTTGAATTGCCTAATATTTCCATACTGCTAACTCTCGTTAAAGGATGCAAGTATAGCTCTTGGCAGTCATCCTCTCCAAAAATGAAAAAAAGAGTCACAGATGGAGTGGGTTACTCTTGTGTTTTAAGGCAGAATTTCCTCTCAGCTACTAGGCATGGGAGTTGACCTCACTGCAGAAGTCTGATCAGAAGGCTAACTTCTCTCTACAGCTAAATCCCAGTCATTTGTGAATGCACTGCATCAGTGATCCTGTTCAGATATCCACAATTGTGCTGAACATGCTGACATAACTATATTTTTTCAGACATGCAGCCTCTAGAAAAGGATGATGTCTTTCTGTTCCTATGTTGCAGTATTCTTGGTGTCAAATTCCTCGCCTCAGGCTTCCCAAACGTCAACTTCTGTACAAAAGCATAAGCCTGGCTGCTGTAGGTGCGTGGGACATCACACATAGGGCCTTAAACCAGGGATCTTAAATGTGATGTCTCCATGCACAGACCTCAGAACTTTTCAGCTGCAGTCGACCGTCACATTGATCACTTGATTTACTTGAAGATATCTAAAGCTAAGTACCCCGTTGGGGATTTTGGCTTTATTTTGCTTGAACTTGGTTTGCTGTAGTTACCATTAGCCGATGTCAGCTAAAAAGGGTAAATGCCAATGCGGATGCCAGATGCCGCATAAAGATATGCACGACCGCTGTGTTTTCTGTCTAGGCTTAGAGCACGACCCTACCGGTTGCTCAATTTGTCAATCCTTTGTACCAAAGACCTTCTGTAGCAGTCTGGCTGCCCTTAACCTATAGTTAGAAAACCAGAGGCTCAAAAAACTAGAGTTCGGGATGGATCCCAAATCAACCACTCCGACAGAACCATCATGGAAAAAGGCCAAGGTTTCCAGGCCTACTTCCTCTGCCATCGGACGTCTTACCAGCTTCCGATTTAGGAGTTGAGGGACATCCAATAGAACCATCTACTTTGACGGCTCCCCTTGAGGAAGCCACTTCGGAAGTAACGGCCAAAGCTTCCACGGAGTTGACTTTGACGTCAGTCCCTACCAATGTCAAGGGGGAACCAGATATCGGCGGACGACTTACTGGGATTCCACTGCCGGAAATCCCTATTGTTTCCCAGACTCCTGAACCCAGGCCATCTGACCTACACCTTTAAAAAGGAAACCGAAAACAAAACACCAGACTCCACCTTCTGAAGGAGTCCCAGACTGGAAATCTTTTACCAGCTCTTTGATGCGGGCCTTCATGGCCCTTAGGCCCATGGCCTCTTCCCCCTCCACCATTCCAGTACTCAGTCCTAGGCCTGCTTCTGCCACTTCTCTCCCTTTGCCTACTGCTCAAGAAGGGGAAGAACAGAATCCCTACTGTTCATCTTCAGCTGAATCAATCTCTTATTCTTCACAAATTGCCTCTCCACTGGAATGTTATTCCCCAAATGAGGAATCCATAGAAGGGGACTCTCCACCAGAGGTTATCACCTTTGGGAAGACCATCACAAAGATGAAAGAATACTTTAAGTGGGACACTTCCCAAATGACTGACACTCAAAGGAGATACTTTGAACTACTCC
The DNA here is from genome assembly GCF_019279795.1 of Protopterus annectens. NCBI lineage: Eukaryota > Metazoa > Chordata > Ceratodontiformes > Protopteridae > Protopterus > Protopterus annectens. The sequence continues at coordinate 1,081,160,335 of NC_056730.1, read as the reverse complement.
AAGTGGAGTCTCCCTCACCTTCAGCCATCCCACCAGTCATTCTTGCCTATCTTGATGCTTTCACCTAAACGTCAAAGAACCCAGACTCACAACCACTGGCCCCTAAGAGACTTGACAAGATCTATAAAGTTCCAGATGAACAAAAATTCCTCGTAAAACCACCCCTGGCAGACCCTGCTGTAATTGCTGCATCCCCTTACAAGCAATCTAGACTGATTCCTTCAGCATCTCTTCTGCCTGCTGATAAGGATGGCAAAAACATGGACAGGATAGGAAAGAAGCTCTATACCTCCTCCACCCTAGTCTTCAGAACTGTGCACTACCAAACCCATATGATAAAATATGCCTTGGACCTAGTATCACAAACCTTTACTCTCTTGGCATCCACCCCTGACTGCCCTACCAAAACTGAGATAGCATCTAAGCTGTCCCTGGCTTCCCAGGTAGCCAGACATTCTATTAGATGCAGTTATGGTGCAGCAGAGGCCTTTGCACAGTCTTCTGCTTCTGCATCAGAACTCCACAGATTTTCTTGGCTACGCTTCCAACCCTTACCAGAGGATTTCAAGTCTGAAATCCTACAAGCCCCATTAGACCACATCCTCCTGCTTGGTAAACAGTCTGCAGACCTTTTCAAAAAACTGTAGGAAAAAAGTAGAGAGCTTCAAGACATCAAGCACTTACTTTTGTCCCCTATACCTAAATACTACAGGAATTATCCTGCTAAAGACCACCTTTGTCAAGAGGCCCCCCCCTCCTCTGCTACCCCTTCCTCTTCCAGGCATAAAAGAGGAACTAGGGGGCAAACCTCCTCCAGACCAGTTGCCTCACAACCCAGTCAAAGACCGCCTTTTCAAGATAGAAGTGGACCCAACAATGCATGACTGCTTTGCCCGCATCCCCATTTGGAAATCCATCACATCAGGCCGCTGGGTGCTGGCAGTAATACAAAACGGATATTTCTTTCCTTGGAAGGAAAAACCCCTTTCAGGGGGCATTCCCTTTCTCCCAAAAAATCAACTATACCTCATCCCTCACTTACTGCAAGACCTTCTGACATTAGGAACTATAAAACCTGTCCCTCGAGGACAGAAAGGAAAAGGCTTCTAATCAAGACTTTTTCTGGTCCCCAAAAAGCATGCCCCTTGGAGACCAATACTAGAGCTATCCTTTCTAAACCTTTTTCTAAAAGTTCCATCATTCATAATGCTGTCCCTTCAAACTCTTCTTCCATTATTGCCAGCTGAGGTCTTTATGGCCACACTAGATCTAAAGGAAGCGTATCTCCATATTCCCATAAAACCCTCCAACAGAAAATTCTTGCGTTTCACTAGGCCCTGCTCTCACTTTCAGTTTACAACCTTGCCCTTTGGTTTATCTACTGCACCCAGGGTATTTACAAAATGCCTTGCCCCAGCCATAGCTTTCTGCAGTACCAAAGGTGTTCACATCTATCCTTACCTAGGTGACGTCCTCATTCTAACAGAAACAGAGGACACCCTTAAAAACCATCTGAGATTCACCACTTCCCTACTTCAAAGCTTGGGATTCACCCTTAACTTCCAAAAATCATTGTTAATCCCCCAGCAGGACAAGTCTTTCTGGGCTGCAGGATCAGAACAGACCTGGTGCGGGCTTTCCTCCCTCAGCAAACAGATGTTCATGTTTCACTGTTGCAGTCATCACACTTGGGTTATCTGCCTGCAGGTAGCCCTCAATCGGCCCAAATACCAGATTCTTGGGATTTCTACGTCTGATGCAGTTGCCTCTTCCATGACGTCAGGAGTATAAAACATGCAGCCGATGCCATTACATCAGCTTTTCTTGCTGTGTGGGAGCCCGAAGCAGAATCAGTTCACAAGTGCCGTTCGTCCGCAACCTGAAATTTTCGTTTTTCGAGTTTCAAGTTTGAAGTCTTCTAAAGCTAAGTACCCCGTTGGGGATCCTTTTTTCTTGCTCTAACCGATGTCAGAAAAAGTTAACAATTGTCTTGCCTGTGGAAAGCAAATACCTCACAGCGATTTTCATTCTTACTGCGTCACCTGTTTAGGCCCAGACCAGGACGTTCCTCGCTGTCGGTTTTGTGCCTTGTTTAATGCCTGAACTATTCAGCATCTGGCTGTCTTTGTTGCTAAATTCTTTCGCTCTTGTTCTCTGTATTCCGAAATGGCTTTGATAAGCCATCCGACTACCGATCTGAAAAAACATAAAGATAGACAGAGATAGACTGCATAGGCCGGTACTCAGTGAGGCACCTTTGTAGCCCCTGATACCTGCTTCTACAGATTCACAGGCCTCTGTGCCGCGAGTTGCTTCTTCGACTGTGGAACCTGTGGAAGTTTCTACCTTGGATGGGTCCGGAGCCGCTGTGCAGGCACCGTCTTCTAAGGGTGTATTCCAACCTTCTGATGTTCGTATTAAACCGACTTCTTCGTTTTTGACTAAAACTACCGTCTTTCTCAGGCCCAGAGTTTGCACTATGCCTGGAAAACTGACGACCAAAGCGCATGCTCAAGCTCCCATGCCACGGCAATAAATGCTTAGAATGGCTGAAGACCTTATAACTTGAATTAGGAGAAGACAGCCTTCCCCCACTATAAGACAAAGGATTGATTTTCCTTCTAATTCTACAGACAGTGAGTCCGATGACACTGATCCCTCTGATTACCAGGACATTCCCTTATCTACCTACGAGAATTCAGATGCAGAGGATTCCATTCCCTCTGCCTCCCCTCCTGAGGACTTTTCTTTTGGTGAAACCTTGCATACCTTAAGGGAGCATTTCCACTGGGTATGCCAGGACTACCCACAGTCCAAAAAGAGACTCAGAGAATTTTTAGACTTGCCTCAGCACAGGCCTCTGGCAATACCCCCTGTCCTGGATATTGTAGATGATGTCTTCCAGTCTTATTCCTGATTCTTTACCACCAGTTCCTAGAAAGCCTGACAGGTACTACAGAGTACCTGACTCACACAAATTTCTCTTTAAGAATCCCACTGCGGATCCAGAGACCATTTCCCAGGGACCTAAAGTTGTTAAGGCCACTACAGCCAAAACCCCTACCCCGTCAGACATGGATTATAGAGCTTTAGACAGATTGGGTAAGAAGGGTATACACCTCTGCAACTCTTGCCATAAGGGCTTTAAATTGCCAGTTTCACATGTTGAAGTTTCAGCAGCATATCATGGAACTAATTAAACAGAAAATGTTGTTGCTTCCAGACTGTGCCGAGAATAAAGAGTTGCAAGAGTTAATGCATTCTGCAAACCAAGTTAGTAAACATACTTTGCAGGGTGGTTTTGATGCCTTAGAAGCATCTTGCAGGGCTGCTCTCACTGGGTCTGTACTGAGAAGGCATGCTTGGCTGAAGGAACAAATCTTACCAGACCATGTCAAAGCAAAATTGCTAGATGCTCCATTAAACCAGGAACGCATGTTTGGCAGAAAAGCAGACGTTCTTAAAAAGATGGAGGAAAAAGCTAAATCTATGCAAACTGTTACAGATTTCTTACAGGTACAGCCACCTAGATTCAGTAGGCATTGGCCTTCTAAAAACTGATCCTTTCCAGTCCCTCCCAGCCCTTCTCATTCCAAACCCAGGGGCAACAGACCACCAAGACTACAGTCTCGGGTATGCAGAGATCTAAGCAATGGAGTGCTCCCACCTCTAAAACCGGGAGTGATAAGCCACTCCCTTATGGAAAAAGTTCACAATGATTTGTCTGTCGTTCCTCCCAGCCATGCCCAAGTACTTGCACCCAGAGGAGGAAAACTCACCCTGCATGCTAAAAAATGGGATGTCCATTACCCAGGACCAATGGGTCCTAAGCATTGTATCCCAGGGATACAGATTCTACTTCCACTTGCCTCCAACCCCAAGCGGGGTGCCAGACCTTCCTCCAAACCAGTGGGCAGATGCTCAAAAGCAAGTACTTTCTCTTCTCGGTATCAGGATTATTCAGCCTGTTCCAGTAGAGCAAAGGGGACAGGGTTTTGATTCCCGACTGTTCCTGGTGCCCAGAAAAGGGAGCTCATGGTGCCCTATCCTGGATCTGTCCATTCTCAACACCTCCCTGGTGGTCCCAAAATTCAAAAGGGATGCACTGCAACAGCTGCTTCCTATGCTAGCTAAGGACTCCTGGCTAGTCACCCTTGACTTAAAAGACGCTTACCTGCACAACCCCACAAGGGAATCATGCAGGAAATATCTACATTTCAGGGCAGGCTCTATGCACATCAGTTTTCTACACTTCCCTTTGGCTTATCTACTACGCCCAAGGTATTCACAAAGTGCCTGGCTACAGCCATTGCATACTGCAGGCAGAGAAATATTCAAATTCACCCCATACTTGGACGATTGCCTGATTCAGGCGAATAGTCAGGAATTTCTACTTCAGCACCTGGCATTCTTAAAAAGACTTCTAACTTCTCTGGGGTACACAATCAACAAAAAGAAATCACATCTGGTGCCCAGCCAAAAGATTGTATTCCTGGGAGCAAACTTGCACACAACTTCCCAGATGACATTCCTCACTCCAGAAAAGCAGGTTCATTTGACAAACTACTTCAAACTAATGGCCTCCCAAGACCCAGCTATCTGCAAGAAAAATACTGCAAGCCCTAGGGTTCAGGGCCTCATGCATTCTACTAATTCCATATGCAACACTGCTTATGAGGAAACTTCAGTGATACTTTAAAAGTCTCTGATGTCAACACTCTCAGGACTTGGAAACACTGATTCCTATCATGCCTTGTCTAAGGGCAGAGGCTTGCAACCACAAGGGACTTCCTTTCACTCAACTCCTCGTCGCCAAAACCCTGTCAACAGGCACATCAGACTATGCAGGGGGCTCACATGACAGGCAAATGCATTCAAGCAAAATGGAGCCCAGGACAAATTCACCTGCTTATCAATCAAAACAGAAATGTTAGCTGTACAGAATGCTCTGACAGCCTTCAAATACCTTTTCCTTCCAGGATAACTCTTGATAAAGACAGACAACACCACAGTTATGTGGTACATAAACAAGCAGGGGGTAATTTGTTCCTACCTACTCTGCAGGTTAGCCATGGCCCTGTGGAACACAGCCTTGAGCAACCAAGTGCACCTGCAAGCTCAGTTCCTGCCAGGCAAACAAAATTCACTGGAGATGACTTAAGCAGAAAGCCACTGGACCTACATGAGTGGAAACTGGAACCAAACTCATTCAAACCTCTAATCAACAGGTGGGGGACACCAGAGGTGGACCTCTTTGCCTCCCCCCAAAACCATCAATTGAGCAAACTTTGCACCAGAAATCCCCACAGCCAAGCATGGCGAGTGGATGCCCTATCCTTTACATGGGAAAATCTCTCAATTTATGCCTTTCCCCCTGTGCCCCCTTCTCAAAAGTACTACTCAAGATCAAGCAGGACAGACCAAGGAAAATCCTTATTGCACCATACTGGCCACACCAGCACTAGTCCCCACTCCTATGCAGTCTGACAGCAGTGCCACCCTGGCACCTACGTCAGACCCCCTTCCTGCTGTCCCAGCAGGATGGACAGATTTTGCATCCTCAACTGCAAGCACTGAACTTGCAGCCTGTCTTTTTCCCTGAACAGAACACCAGCAACCTTCAGCTAACAGGTGCTGGACATCATTCTTAAGGCCAGAAGGCCTAGTACTAGGAAATCCTATTCAGAAAACTGGAAAACAATATGTTCTTGGAGCCAGTCTCTAGGAAAGGGCACAGCCATGCTCTCCTTACCTCAAATTCTAGATTAGCTAGCAGAGCTGCTCGACAAAGGCATTTCCTTCTCATCAGTGAAGATTCATGCCTCGGCCATCTCAGCTCACCCTCTGATCAAACAATTCCTGAGAGGAGCTAACAATTTAAGACCCCCGAGGAGAGCTTCCACCCCTGCCTGGGACCTTTTCTTAGTACTAGAGAAGCTCACGCTTCCCCCTTTTGAACCTGCTGCTACAGCAGAGTTAACATTCCTCTCTTGGAAAACAGCCTTACTTCTAGCCATCACTTCAGCAAGAAGGGTGTCTGAGCTACAGGCACTAATGGCTGTGGAACCCTTCATTATTTTCCAGGCTGACAGGGTCTCCATCAGGACTAACCCATCATTTATGCCCAAGGTGGCATCCAGTGTGGCCTTAAATCAATCCATCCATTTACCAACCTTTTTCCCTAACCCTCAGAGTAAAAGGAAGAGGATCCTGCATTCCTTGGATGTGCACAGACAGCTCACTTTCTTCCTTGACAGGACTAAGCCTTGCAGAAAGTCTGACCAGCTGCTAGTCAGCTTTCCTACAGGGGCAGAGGGCAAGGCCATTTCAAAGCAAACCATTTCCAAATGGATAGCACACTGCATCCATTTCTGCTACAAACGCCATGAAAAAAACTACCCCACAGGGGATCAGAACTCATTCCACTAGGGCTACCTCAACTTCTGCAGCATTTCTCAGGGGAGTCCCTACCAGGGACATCCTGGAAGCTGCAACCTGGAGTTATTTACACACTTTCACCAAGCATTGCCACTTACTGGTCCTTTCTAAATCCTGAACTGGATTTGCCACAGCAGTCTTACAAGACCTGCTAGTCAGCCATAATACTTCTTGACTGCCTCCATCCTTACTCAGCTTTGTGAATCAACCCAAGTGTGATGACTACAACAGTGAAACACGAAGAACATAGTACAGTTGTGTACACTTACCATAAATGTAGATGTTGGAGTGTATTCACTGTTGTAGTCCTGCTTACCCTCTCTCCAGCCCCCTGACTTTTTTAGACTATCTACCTATCCTCTTTTTGGCCATATTTTATGGCTATGATATTTACTTTTTACTGGAGGTGTTCCACACCATGCAATTGCTTCCTATTTGGGGGGCTACTGACATCTGGGACAAGAAAAACTGAATTAATGGCGTCGGCTGCATGATGCTCTTCGTGTTTCACTGTTGCAGTCATTACATTTGGGTAATCCTGCTTGGCAGGTTGCCCTCAGTCGGCCTGAATTCCAAAGTCTTGGGTCCTGCGTCGGCTGCTGTCAGCCCTTCCCTGACGTCAGGTCGTCAGGGGTATAAAAGAAGCGTCCAACGCCATTTTCTTCAGTCTTTCTTGCCGCGCGGTGCCCAAAGCAGAAGCAGTTCACAAGTGCCGGTCGGCCGACTCCTGAGATTTTTGTGTTCGAATTTCAGATCCAATGTCTCCATTAAAGCTAAGTACCCCATTGAGGAAAACTTTTTTCTTGCTCCAGACCGATGTCAGAAAAAGTTAATAATTGTATTTCTTGTGGAAAGCAGATACCTCATAAGGACTTTCATTCTTACTGTATTCTCTGCCTAGGCCCTGACCATAACGTTTCAGGTTGTCGGTTTTGTGCTAGATTCAACCAACGCACTGTTAAGCGTCGGTATGATTTTGCATTAAACTATTTTGGACGCAGGTTTAATTATCCAGAAATGTCGTCTGATAGCCATCCGACTACCGGAGTTCACAAAAAACGCAAAGAAAACGATAGACAACCGAGGCCCAAAGCTGACGACGAAGCTTATCCTAAGCCAGTCGCCGGTTCTCAGTGAGGCGCTTTCGCAGCCCCTGACGCCCGCTACTTTAGAGTCGCAGGCCGCTGCCGACTCCCACGTGGAGTCTGCTATGCCGCTGATAACTCAAGGTATTGGAGCCTCGGACACTGTTCCTTCAGATGGGTCCGGAGCCGTTGAGCAGGCACCGGCTTCTGAGGGTGTTTTCAAACCTAAACATCTATACATTAAACCGACTTCAAAGGCAAAGACAAAAGCACCTTCAAAGACAAAGAAACAAACTCAAGAGCCACGTGGACAGGCCTCCATGCCCAAAAAACAGATGCTCAAAATGGCGAAGACTTGATTACCTTAATCAGGGTGTTCCCATCCCCCTCCCTGATAAGAGGCCTAAGCAAGAGACAGACTATAAATCTTCAGATGAGGTTTCTATTTCTTCTGATTCCTATTCTGATCAGGAATATTCTCTTCCCTCCTAAGAGGATTCTGATGCTGAAGAAATCTATTCCTTCAGCTTCTCCTCCTGAAGACTATTCGTTTGGGGAAACCTTGCATACCGTGAGGGAGCACTTCCACTGGGAGAGCCAAGATTTTTCAGAATCTAAAAAGAGGCTCAGGGACTTCCTTTTACTACCTCAACACAGGCCTCTAGCCATTCCACCTGTGTTAGACATTGTAGATGATGTGTTTTCAGAGTCTAATCTGACCCCTGACTCCATACCTCCAGCTCCTGTTAAGCCTGACATATTACAGGGTTCCTGATTCTCATAAATTCCTTTTCAAAAACCCTGCTGCAGACCCATAAACTGTTTCACAGGGTCCCAAAGGGGTTAAGGCTTCTGCTGCAAAAAACCCTACCCCCTCTGACAGAGATTCTAGGGCACTAGATAGATGGGGAAAAAAGGTTTACACATCTGCTACCTTGGCTATAAGGGCCTTAAACTGTCAGTTTCATATGCTCAAATATCAGCAACATGTCATGGAATTGCTTAAACAGAAAATGTTGTTAATCTCTGAATGTGCAGAAAACAAGGAAATGCAGGATTTATTACATGCAGTTGAGCAAGTTGGAAAGCATACTTTGCAATGTGGTTTTGATTCTCTGGAGGCCTCTTGCAGGACCACAGTTACGGGTTCTGTAATTAGGAGGCATGCTTGGTTAAAGGAACAAAATCTGCCTGATCATGTCAAAGTTAAATTATTAGATGCACCTTTACAGCATGATACTTTGTTTGGTGTTAAGGTAGAAGAGGTGTTAAAGAAAATGGAGGACAAAGCTAAATCTACGCAAACTGTCAAAGATTTTTTACAAGTACAGCCACCTAGGTTTAGTAGACACTGGCCTACAAAGAATTGGTCCTTTCCTGTGTCAGACAGACCTCAAAGGGGCAGATCCAGACACCCTAGAGGCAGATCCCAGGCGCAAGGTTCATACAGGTCAAATCAATGGGGTGCTTCTACCTCCAAAAGTAGAGAAGACAAATCACAACCTTACAGGAAACGGTCCCAATGACTTCCCCCTGCCTGTGCCAAGCACTTATCTCCTGGCAGCACCCTTTGGGGGAAAAAATAGCACTTTTTTCTCAAAATTGGCACATTATAACCCAGGACAAGTGGGTTCTAAACAGTGTCACAAGGCTACAAGTTCCACTTCCATACCCTGCCAAAGGCAAATGGTTGGCCAGATCTGCCAAAAAAATCAATGGGCAGAGGCACAAAAACAAGTCTCATCCCTCATGGACATGGGGGCCATCCAACAAGTACCAGAGCAAGAGGAAGGACAAGGATTTTACTCGACTGTTCTTGGTACCCAGAAAGGACACAGTTTGGAGACCAATACTGGACCTATCTATCCTAAACACATTCCTGGATATACCAAAATTCAAAATGTTGACCTTGCAGCAGCTTCTGCCCATGCTGGGCACGAAGGCTTGGCTTGTGACTTTAGACCTAAAGGAGGCATACCTGCATGTCCCAATCAGACATTCTTGCAGAAGATACCTCAGATTCAAGGCTGGCTCAATGCATTACCAATTCTCTGCAATGCCATTTGGCTTATCTACTGCTCCCAGGGTCTTTACAAAGTGCATGGCACCAGTAACTGCATTCTGCAGACAAAGAGGAATACAAATATACCCTTACTTGGACGACTGCCTAATTCAAGCAGGGAACAAGGACATTCATGTCCTTCAAGGATGCATCTGCAGTCCTAACAAATGGGTTGTCCTGGCCTCAGGCAGCCCTTCGGTCGGCCGGATTCCAAAGTCTGGGTCTGGCCTCGGCTGATGTCGCACTTCACCCGACGTCATAGCTGCAGTTCTGCGGGTATAAAGGCATCAGCCGACGCCATTTTCCCCAGTCTTTCTTGCCGCGTGGCGCCCGAAGCAGAAGCTGTTCGCAAGTGCCGGTCGGTCAGAACCAGAGATTACTACTACCGAAGACTTCTAAAAAGCTAAGTACCCCGTTGGGGACTCTTTCTTGCCTCAGCCGATGTCAGAAAAAGTGAATAACTGTTTAACTTGTGGGAAACAAATACCTCATAAAGATTTCCACTCTTACTGCCTACCTTGTTTAGGCCCAGACCATGACGTAGCAGCTTGTCTAGCCTGTGCTTCCTTCAACCGACGGACACTTAGACGTCGGTCGGAGTTTGCAGAGGAGTTTTTCGGCTCCGCTTTTGCTTATATAATGCCGTCGGAGACTCCGACTTCACATTTAGCTAAAAAAACGTAAGGAAAAGGACCGACACTCGCGGTTTCGGCCGAAACCGCGGCCAAGCCAACCGCGAGTGTCTCGGTTTCGGCTGAGACCGAGTCCGCGGTTCTTCCTTCAGCCGAAAGCATACCTCCTACTACGGAGGCCTCTTCCAGCATGGCTGAATCTGCTACAGAAAATCCACCTGCTATTACAGTTTCTCAGGATTTATCAGATACTATCCCCTTAGATGTATCTTCTCCTGCACGTGGAGCTGCTAGGCCCCCTGCATCCATGTCAATTAAGGCTTTTGCCAGGGCCAAAGCAGCAAAATCTTCTAAGGCCGTACCTACTAAAACCCCCTCTCACAGGCCTAGCACTAATACTCAAATGCTTAGTCTAGCAGAGGATCTTATTTCTTTGATCAGGGGAACCCAGTCTCACCCTGACAGGCCCTCTCATCCACCTCCAGAGAAGAGGCCTAGAGCAGAGCCCCCTGAGCCAGTTTCTTCAAATTACTCCTCTGATGATTCCGAAAATACAAATCCTCCAGAAGGCCCTTATTCTCCATATGAGGACTCAGATGCAGAGGATTCCATACCTTCTGCCTCTCCTCCTGAGGAATTTTCTTTTGGGGAAACCTTGCATGCTATGAGGGAACAATTTCAATGACAGGGCCAGGATTTTTCAGACTCTAGAAAAAGGCTTAGGACCTTTTTACATTTACCACAACATAGGCCTTTAGCTATTCCTCCAGTACTTACAGTTGTGGATGATGCATTTAATGATGCTTGTACTGCCCCTGACTCACTGCCTCCGGCCCCTGCTAAGCCCGACAGATACTACAGGGTTCCGGACACACATTATCATTTGTATAAGGCTCCTATAGCAGATCCTGAAATTATTTCACAGGGCCCCAAAGCTGTAGCTACTGCCTTTGCCAAAAACCCCCTCCCCTCTGATAGAGAATCTAGGGCTTTGGAGAGATGGGGTAAAAAAGTTTATACTTCTGCTACTCTTTCAGCTAGAGCATTAAACTGTCAATTCCACATGATTCAGTATCAGGAATTTCTGTTAGATCAGCTCACTAAAAAACTGTCCTCGCCTGAGCCTTTAGACCGTAAGTCCCTTCAGGATTTGGTGCATAACACTCAGCAGGTCAGTAATCATTCCTTAAAATGCGGCTGTGATGCACTGGAGGCTTCCTTTAGATCAGCTATGACTGGTACAGTGATCAGAAGGCATGCATGGTTAAAAGAGCAATCCTTACCAGACCATGTAAAGTCAAAGCTTCTGGATGCTCCCATGGAAAAGCACAGTTTGTTTGGTTCACCTGCACAGCAAGTGTTGAAGAAGGTGGAAGAAAAAGCTAAATCTGTCCAGACAGTAAAGGATTTCTTACAGGTCCAGCCTCCAAGATTTAGTAGGAACTGGCCTTCCAAGAATTGGTCCTTTCCAGAAACCACCAGAGCACAGAGAAGCAGAAATAGACGCCCTAGAGGCAGAGGTCAATCCAGAGGTGCCTACAGGGGGGACGCCAGTGGCAGCCTAACAGCCAGAGAAGTACTGCTACAGATCCAGCCACTACCACAGGACATTCACAGTGACTTGGCTCTGAAACCGCCTACCAGGGAACAACTGGGAGCACCCTTAGGCGGAAAGCTAGCCTTATTTTCAGTAAATTGGCATTACATTACAGGAGACAAATGGATTTTACAGACAATAGACAAAGGCTACAGGTTTCACTTCCATACTCTTCCAAGGAAGAGAGGAATGCCAAACCTACCTCCAAACCAAAGAACAAACGCTCTTCAACAAATAGACCACTTACTAAGGATGAGAGCTATAGAAAAGGTACCGGCTATGGAACAAGGACAAGGCTTTTACTCAAGGCTTTTCCTGGTACCAAGAAAGGAAAACCAATGGAGACCTATCCTCGACCTGTCCGCTCTAAACACATATCTCATTGTTCCAAAATTCAAGATGCTGACCCTACAGCAACTTCTTCCCATGCTGGGCAAGGAGTTTTGGCTGGTGACTCTGGATCTCAAGGAGGCATACCTGCACGTCCCTATACGACCAAATTGCAGAAGATACCTCAGATTTCTTGCAGGATCAGAGCATTATCAATTCTCAGCATTGCCTTTTGGCTTATCTACTGCGCCCAGAGTATTCACAAAATGCCTGGCATCAGTAATTGTTCATTGCAGGCTTCAGGGAATTCAAATTTATCCATACCTGGACGACTGCCTGTTTCAAGCGGACAGCAAGGACAAACTAACAAAAGATTTGAAAAAGGTTATTCACCTACTGCAAGCCCTGGGATACACAGTCAACACAAAAAAGTCAAGGCTGATACCATCCCAAAGGATAACCTTCTTGGGTGCAGAACTGGACACATCAAGCCAGATGGCATTCCTCACAGCAGAAAAACAGAAGCAGCTACCACTCTATTTCATGGCATTGGCAACGCAGAACCAGCTTACAGCAAGGAAAATACTGCAAGCCCTGGGTTACATGGCATCCTGCATAATATTAATTCCACATGCCAGACTACATATGAGAAAATTGCAATGGTACCTGAGGAATTTATGGTCTCAGCACAAGCACAGCCTAGAAACCCAAATTCCAATAATTCCATGCCTGAAACAAGAATTCCAGTGGTGGGCCCAGGCCTGTCAATTGAACAAAGGACTGCCCTTCCACAGGCCTCACCCAAGCCAGACTATCACCACGGACGCCTCAGACCTCGGTTGGGGGGCACACATGGTGGACAAGTGCATACAAGGCTTATGGACTCAAGACCAGATGAACCTACACATAAATCAAAAAGAGATGCTGGCAGTAAAACAGGCAATTCAGACATTCAGACCATTCCTTCAACAGGGTCATTTGCTGATAAGAACGGACAACACCACAGTTATGTGGTATATCAACAAGCAGGGAGGCACACATTCTTATCCTCTATGCCGGATGGCAATGGACCTCTGGAATTTGGCCCTGAGCTTCAACATTCAGCTCCAGGCCATATTTGTACCAGGAAAAGAAAACATACTAGCAGACATCTTAAGCAGAACCACCACGGATGCCCACGAATGGATGCTACATCCAGACATCTTCAGAACCATCACAAGGAAATGGGGACTGCCAGAAATAGACCTGTTCGCGTCCCCACACAACCACCAATTGAAGAAATTCTGCACAAGGACATACCACCCACTGGCTTGGAGGGTGGACTCCCTATCTTTCAGTTGGGAAAACCTGACAGCATATGCATTCCCACCTCTTCCTTTGATGCACAAAGTGCTGCTGAAGATCAAAGAAGATCACCCGAGGATCATCTTGATAGCTCCAGACTGGCCGAGACAACATTGGTTCCCACTACTGAGGAGTATGTCCCGGGAACACGCATGGCCTCTACCCCTGCTACCTGTACTGCTAACACAGAACAACTTCAAAATCCTGCATCCAAACTTAAAAACACTGCAACTAGCTGCTTGGAACATTACATAAGGCAAAATAACCCAGATTTATCTCAAAGGGTTAAAGACATTATCTTGGAGGCTCGCAGACCCTCAACAAGGAAAACTTATTCAGCAAAATGGAAAAGATATCTCATTTGGTGTGAAGCAAAAGGATTAGATGCATCATTGGCAAACATAGCTAACATCCTGGAATACTTAGCAGAGCTTTTCCACAATGGTCTGTCTTACTCCTCCATTAAGATTCATGCATCAGCAATTTCAGCAGAATACAACATGGATCCTCCAGTATTTTCTCAACCTCTACTCAGGCAGTTTCTCAGAGGAATTAAAAATGTGAAGCCACCAAGGAAACCACCATTGCCTACATGGGACTTGAACTTTGTGTTAGAAAAGTTAACACTTCCCCCTTTTGAACCAGCAGCAACAGCAGAATTACAGTTCTTATCTTGGAAAACTGCATTCCTGCTTGCAATCACTTCAGCCAGAAGGGTTTCTGAATTACAGGCATTAATGTCAGTACAACCCTTCCTTATCTTCCATCAGGATAGAGTGTCCATGAGAACTAATCCTACCTTTATGCCAAAGGTGGTCTCCAGGGTATCATTAAACCAAGCAATACACCTACCAACATTCTTCCCCAACCCACAGAACAGGGGGAAAGATTACTGCATACTTTGGATGTACACAGACAATTGCGCTACTACCTGGACAGAACCAAGAACAATAGAAAAACTGACCAGCTCCTGGTAGCATATGCAACAGGAATGGAAGGAAAAGCAATTTCGAAACAGACAATCTCAAAATGGATAGGAAATTGCATTAGATTTTGTTACTCTTTTCATGGAAAGGCAACTCCAGAAAATATCAGACCTCACTCCACAAGGGCTACAGCCACTACTACAGCTTTCTTACGAGGAGTGGCTACCAAAGACATATTAGAGGCTGCTACTTGGAGCTCCGTGCATACATTTGCCAAGCATTATAATCTACCTTTATACTCCAGATCCCGAGCAGGTTTTGCCACTGCTGTTTTGCAAGGGATCTTAACTACACCATAAACTCTTAGTGCCTCCTCCCCCAGTTTGGCTATGGCATTCTACCCATTTGTTAGGACTGCAGATGCATCCTTGAAGGACATAGTACAGTTTTGTACCTACCACAAATGTAGATGTCCGAGAGGTATGCATCTGCAGTCAGGATTACCCACCCTCCTTCCCCTCTGTGGTACTCCTAGGGTAATTGCCCATCTTGTAGCTAGCTGGGGGAATCTATTATGGTGTATTTGTTTGTATATACATGTTTATCTCTATTTGCTCTCTATTGTTTGGAAATATTTGCATTTATCCAAATTTAGCCTTCCTAGAGGGCACCTGGCATCTGGGGCAAGAAACACTGAGGAAAATGGCGTCGGCTGATGCCTTTATACCCGCAGAACTGCAGCTATGACATCGGGTGAAGTGCGACATCAGCCGAGGCCAGACCCAGACTTTGGAATCCGGCCGACCGAAGGGCTGCCTGAGGCCAGGACAACCCATTTGTTAGGACTGCAGATGCATACCTCTCGGACATCTACATTTATGGTAGGTACAAAACTGTACTTTCTACAGCATCTGGCATTTGTGAAAAGACTTCTAACATGCCTAGGGTACACAGTAATGAAAAGAAATCAAAATTAGCACCCTCTCAAGAGATAATATTCCTGGGTGCAAGCTTAAATACAACTGCCCAGATGGCTTATCTCATGCCAGAAAAACAAAGGCAACTGACTACCTATTTCAAAATAATGGCAACAAAGGCCCAGTTATCTGCAAGAAAAATTCTGCAGGCTTTGGGCTTCATGGCATCCTGCATCCTACTAATTCCCTATGCAAGACTGCATATGAGGAAACTTCAATGGTACTTAAAAAGTGCTTGGACTCAACATTGACACAGCCTGGAAACAATGACTACAACAGGAGTTTCGATGGTGGGCAAAGGCTTGTCACCAGAACAAGGGACAGTCATTCACATTACCCCCAGCTAGGCAAAACTTAACTATGGATGCATCAGATTATGCCTGGGGGGGGGGCGCACATGGCAGGAAGATGCATTCAGGGCACATGGTCCGCAAACCAAATGCATCTACATATCAATCAAAAAGAGATGCTAGCTGTTCAAAATGCCCTGACAGCCTTCAAGGACCTACTTCATCTGGGACAACTACCGATAGACAGACAACACCACAGTCATGTGGTATATAAACAAGCAGGGGGGCACACATTCTTACCCCCTTTGCAGACTAGCCATGGCTTTGTGGGACACAGCATTGACTTACCAAGTACATCTGCAGGCACAATTCCTGCCAGGAAAAGAAAATACTCTGGCAGACGAACTAAGCAGAAACCTCATGGATCCCCACGAGTGGCAGCTGGATCCACAAGTCTTCCGCATGATAACAAGGAAATGGGGATGCCCGGACATAGATCTGTTTGCCTCCCCTCACAACTTCCGACTAAAAAGATTCTGCACAAGGACTTATCACAGACAAGCATGGAAAGTGGATGCCCTATCTTTCAGCTGGAAAAACCTATCAGTATATGCCTTTCCTTCACTGCCTCTCCTCCCCAAGTTACTCCTAAAGGTCAGACTGGATAAGCCAAACATGATACTGTTTGCTCCAGACTGGCCCCGCCAGTACTGGTACCCAATCCTAAGAAACTTGTCTCAATGCCCAGCTTGGACCTTACCTCAAATACCTCATCTATTGTCCCAGCAAAACAATCAGATCCTGCACAGCCAACTCAGGACTTCAAATCTGGCAGCATGGCGGATAATGTCATACAAAACACACCTCTCAGTAAAGCTGTGATGGATGTCATTTTGGAAGCCAGAAGGCCTAGTGCTAGAAAATCTTATGCTGGAAAATGGAAGAGATTCTGTGCTTGGAACCAGGCACAAGGAACTGATACAACCGTACCAAATATCCCTCAGATTTTGCAATACTTAATCGAGATGCTGGACAAAGGCCTGTCTTCTTCATCAATTAAAATTCATGCCTCTGCCATTTCGGCTCATTACAATACAGAGCCACCAATCTTTTCCCATCCTTTATTAAAACAGTACCTCAGAGGAGCCGAAAATTTAAGACCTCCAAGGAGATCTCCAATACCTGCATGGGACCTCAACTATGTCTTGGAAAAACTCACCCTGCTTCCTTTTGAGTCAGCTGCTACTGCTGATATAAAGTTTTCATCTTGGAAAACAGCTCTGCTCCTAACAATAACTTTTGTAAGACGAGTTTCAGAGCTACAGGCACTCATGGCTGTGGAACCTTTTATCATATTTTATCCAAACAGGGTTTTTCTGAGGACAAACCCAACATTTATGCCTGTGGTGGTGTCCAGTGTGGCTCTTAACTAAACTATTCATCTGCCAACTTTTTACCCAAATCCCCAGAACAAGGGGGAGAGAATTCTGCATTCTTTGGACGTACACAGACAACTTAGATTCTACTTGGGCAGAACCAAAGTTTTCAGGAAGACAGATCAATTACTAGTGGCATATGCTGCAGGATCACCAGGAAAGGCTATCTCAAAGCAGACTATTTCAAAGTGGATAGGCCACTGCATTTATTTCTGCTATTTTCACCATGGCAAGCCAGTGCCTAAGAGCATTAGGCCACATTCAGTTAGATCTGCAGCCACTTCAGCAGCCTTTCTCAGGGGAGTACCAACCAAAGACATTTTAGAGGCTGCTACTTGGAGTTTAGTGCACACCTTTACAAAGCACTATCATCTGCCACTCAACTCTAAATCCAGGGCAGGCTTTGCCACTGCAGTTCTGCAGGGCCTCATAGCCGCTCCTAATGCTGTTTAGCTCCAGCCTCCCAACCATAGCTTTGGGACTCTACCCAAATGTAATGACTGCAACAGTGAAACACGAAGAACATAGTACAGTTGTGTACACTTAACCATAAATGTAGATGTTCAAGTGTATTCACTGTTGCAGTCCAGGTTACCCACCTGCCATCCCCCTTTTTTCTGCTGGAACTTATCTTTCCTTTTCTGATTTATACAACCTATGTGGTGTATTTGTTTGTAGATGAAGGCAAAGTTTATATTGGTGCATGTATTTTTATATATATAAATTGTGGCTACCCTTTTAGGGGGCACCTGACATCTGGGGCAAGAAAAACTGAAGAAAATGATGTTGGTCGCTTCTTTTATCTTGATAAAGCCTGATATTAGTCAGGTGAAAGCGCTTGATTCAGTTTTGCTGTGATTTTTATGCAATTAAAGCTTTTGAACTATTACTTCGTGCCAGTTTGACGTTTCTTCAGTCATTGAAGATGTTTTTGTGATTTAGTTTCGCTTCTTTTATACCCCTGACGACCTCACGTCAGGGAAGGGCCGACAGCAGCAGACGCAGGACCCAAGACTTTGGAATTCAGGCCGACTGAGGGCAACATGCCAGCAGTATTACCCAAATGTAATGACTGCAACAGTGAATACACTCGAACATCTACATTTATGGTAAGTGTACACAACTGTACTTTTTATACCCCTGACATCATGGAAGAGGTGATGGCATCAGACGCATAAATCCCAAGACTCTGATATTCGGGCCGACTGAGGGCTACCTGCAGGCAGATAACCCAAGTGTGATGACTGTAGTAGTGAATACACTCAAACATCTACATTTATGGTAAGTGTACACAACTGTACTTTCTGCCTGATGCATTTTTACTGCGCAACAGGCTTTCATTTGAACTGATGTTATCCATATCTTCATTCATCCCCGTAGGGTGTAGGATCTGGCAACATTCCACAGATGGATTCAAAGCACTAGCTCTTCCCTCTCCCATCATGTCCTGCTGCCCTCTATTCCACAGATCTTGTTTGCTGTACTTTCCTGTGCAGGCACGTGTCCTCTGGCTCTAGCAAGTTAAGTGCTTTTCTACTTTTAAGTAGTTTATTTTTTTGAAAGTGTGTTTTTTTTTCTAGTGTAGTTTTTAGTAAGTAGTATTCCTGTAGTTTATTCCCTCCCTCCTGTAGCTTAGTGTCGGTAGTTTGGTGTATGTTGGGTTTTTTGGCGCCCTTTTCTGCAGGAGCAGTTAGGGCTGTAGAGTTTGTTGTTAGGGGAGTAGTTGTGGTTGTAGTTGTCTTTGTAGGACTAGCATAATTTCTGGTAAACCTTTATCTTTAAAAAGTGCTCCTCGTGTGGTTGAAAAATGCCTTATTCTGACACGCATGAGCAGTGTGTTTATTGCTTGGTTGAAATGGGACCTTTGTGCCACATTTAACCCCCAGGGCTTTGGTGGAGCGCTGCAACAAGCTCTTAAGGTTCTGGTTTGGGGGGAGGCCCTTTGGTTGTCCCTCCAAGGCTTCTTCTTCAGATCCGAAGAGGAGGACTCCTCCTCTTCAGCTAACTCCCTCCAAAAGGCTGCGGCTGTTGGATCCTAAGTACCCACATCTGCTCCCAGTCCAGTCCGTCTCAAATCCAAGGACTTCAGAGCCGAGAGCCACGGAGCAGTCTTGTCAGATCCAGGTCTTCTCTGGATCAGAGGCCTTCAGATCCAACCAAGGTCTGGCCAGCCTCGGCTCCAACCTATCAGTTGGATCCGCTCAGAGTCGGCTAGGCCTTCGGATCCAACAGGGTCGTCAGATCCGATTTTCATCTTGGAAGAGGTTCCTGTCCCTTCTACCTCTAAACAGAGGTCCCAGTTGCTCTGAGGCGTAGTAGGTCAGGGTGGTCTCCTTCCAAGTCTAGCCACACCTCTTCCTCATCTAGATCTTCTAGGAGTCTCTTGCCCTTAGACATGGTCAGGATGATGAGGAGCCTCCTCAAGGCCCCAATAGAGTTGGGGCTTTTGGCTTCTCCTGCCCATCTGGCCAGGGAAGCCCCCCCCCCCAGGTTCTCATTCTTCTCATCCACCTCCAGTGAATTTGGATTCTAGGGACCAAGGACGTCTGCGGCCATATTACAGTGAGGCTGAGTATACCCCCCCCCTTTCTTGACCCTGCTAGGGTTCTTGGCTTATTCTCTTCCTCCACCCTCAGAATGGGGTGAGCCTTGTACTTGAGTGGTCGATGCCAGCTCTGCAGGGTGGGATCTGGTGCCATTTTTCAGACCAGTCCCTTCCTTTCAGTTCTTCGGCTTTCGATACCTCTGGGCCGCTATCATCAATGGGTTGGGGGCTGTTTCTGGATGCTTTCCTCCTCTCTGGAGGACTTCTCCCTCAGACAGGGACGGGCAGTTTCTGCTCACTCCATTCTGCCACCTTTATGCAAGGATGATTGGATGTGCTCTGTGGATCTCAAGGCCACCTACTATCACTTCAAAATAGACAGCCGTTCCAGGAGACATATACACTTCCAGCTGGGAGCCAATCATTACCAGTTCAGAACCCTACCCTTTGGTCTCACCACAGCCCCCCAGGTGTTTACCAGATGTATGGCAGTGGTAGCGGCTTACCTGTGTCTGCAGGGATTCCAGGTCTTTTGATACCTCGACATGTGGCTCCTCACGGCACCATTGAGGCATCGACTGATACAGAGAGGTTCAGTATGTTCTTCCCCTCTTCCGTCAGTTGGGGATAACTGTCAACCTTGCGAAATTCAGTCTGATTCCCACTCAGCAGTTGGAGTTCGTAGGAATCTGGTTGAATTCCATTTCGGAGATTGCAGCTTTACCTCTGCACAGAATTCAGTTGATATGGGAACAGGTCACACAGATGTTAGGCCTGTCATCCCCTCTGGTTCATTTGGTTCTTCGGGCTGTGAGATCCACGGTTTCGGCCATTCTTCTTGTTCCTCTGGCCAGGTACCACATGTGTGTGTTACAGTGGACTTTAGCTGTTTAATGGTTGGCTCTGCTTCATTCCTTATCTATGACCATAAAACTGATGCCTGTGTGCAGACGTCACCACCAGTGGTGGCTTCAGTCGCAAGGTCTCTCTCTAGGCAGGCCTTTGTTTCCCACTGCCCACGGCCACAGTGATCATGGATGCCTCCCTGCTGAAATTGGGGGGGGGGGGGACATTTTTGGAAGAAGACTGTCCAAGACGCATGGTCCCCAGTAGAGACCAAGTTGCATGTAAATGTTCCAGAGATGAGGGCAGTTCTTCTATTGTTGCAAGCATTCCAGGACTGCCTCCCTCTAGGGACACTTGCAATTCAGACAGAAAATATGGCAGTCGTCTGGTGTATCAGCAAGCAGGGGGGAAACCTGTTCTTACCCATTGTGCAGTGAGGCCGTGAGAGTGTGGGAATGGGCTCTGTCCTCCAGCCGCTTCCTCATTGCAATGCACATACCCGGGGATTCTAAAGTGTTTGCCAACAGGCTCAACAGATTTATCTTGAATCCTCACGAGTGGTGCCTTAATCCTTCAGTGACAAAGCAGATTTTCGACTGTTGGGGTCATCTATGCTGCACCTTTTTGCCTCCCCAGTCTACCACAAATGCAGCAGGTATTTTGCCCCGATTCCTTCTCAGGGAGAGTCACCAAGGGACCTTCTGGTCTACGATTGGCCTCCGTGTCTTGTTTATGCATACCCTTCTGTTCCCTTAATACCCAAGGTTCTGCAGAAAGCACTATGCCTGAGGACTTCCTTTATCCTCATTATCCCTTTCTGGCCTCATCAACAGTGGTTCCCCTTCAAGTTTTATCTGAAGTGTCTGCCATGGATACTGGTGCCCCGTCAGGATCTGATTTCCCATCCGTCAGGGCTTCCTCTCCCAAACCTTCAGACCCTTGGCCTAATCGCATGGTTTCTTCTGTTCAACAGTCCAGGCTACCGTCCCCCATTAAATGCATCATTCTGGCCTTGCAGAAATCCTCTGCTAGAAGAGTGTGCAGTTTTTTTTTTTTTTTGCTTCGGTTTCAGGTATACTTTTGTTTTTGTCCTCCCCTTTCCAAGAGGGAGCAAGTTTTTCCATTATTAAGCTTCACTTGGTAGTGATTTCCAACTTCCATGAGAGCTCTGAGTCTACATTTTCATCTAGGGTTTGCAAAGCTTTTATGAAGGGTTTTTTTCTGCTTCAGCCACAGATTTAAGGACCCTTTAACTCCTTGGGACCTCATGCTGGTTCTGTAATCTCTGACTAGGAGTCTCTCTGAGCCTGTTAGTTCCTGTGGTTTCAAGTTTCTGTCTCCGAAGACGGCCCTTCTGGTGACTGTCACTTCAGATAGGAGGGTCTCAGAACTGCAAGCTCTCACCATTATTCCTCCTTACATGACTTTTCACAAGGACAGAGTCTCTGTTAGAACGAACCCCTCCTCCTTGCTCAAGATTGCTTCAGAGTCTACCCTAAATCAGTGTATTGAGCTTCCAGTATTCTTCCCCAGCTATTCCATCAGAGGGGAGTATATCCTACATACCTTGGATGTTCACCGTCTGCTAAGATTCTACTTGCATAGGACTAAATATTTTTTACAAGTCAGAACAGCTTTTTGTGGCATTTTTCTGCTAACAGACATGGTCTTCCAGTTTCTAAGGTCACTATTTCTGAGTGGATGTCTAGCTGCATCTCTCCCTTCTGCTAGGTCTGGGGCGACTTCTTCGGCCTTTGTAGCAAGGCTTTCTATTGATATTTGTGCTGCTGCCAATTGATCTAATCGTCATACTTTTATATCCCATTACAAGCTGGATTTGGTTTCTGGGAGCAGGGCTTCTTTTGGCTCCACAGTGCAGTCCTTGAGGCCTCCCAGGATATATGGTAGCTGGGGGACACTGACTCTGTGGTGATGAATGGAAACGTGGATAACATCAGACAGAGTTATGTACTTATTGTAACTTGGCATCTGTGTTTTCCTATGCCTTTATTCATCACATTTCACACATACTAATCCAGAAAGATAAACTGTTGTCAGCGGACAAAGATTACTTCAAACCTCATACTTGAAGTAAAACATTAGTTTATTCAAAACATTGAAACAGATTGAGCACTTTCATCCGCACTCAAAGGGACTTCTTCAGAATCATTCAAGTAACATCACCAGCACATTTATATACCATAATTAGGCAAAGTTTAGAAATTTAAAGGTACCATATTCACATAAAATTCTCTCACTTTTAAAACAGACTTCAGTTATACATCATAAGAATTCAGACAACCAAAATGTGAAATATAAAAAATGTAAAATATAAAACGTTTTACATAAAAAGTATGTTCTTTTAAAAATATAAATATTTTTGTAATCGTACTACAAGGTGTCCTGTTCGATTCTCAGCTAGAGCGTCTTCTGTGTGGAGACATGCGTGAATGGGCGTACCTTCGCTGAAGGTTGTGCATCAGGGCCGGCAACTCGGCACGTAAAAATCTACTGCTAATCATTAGCGGACCGGAGTTCTGCTGTGGTGACCCCTAACCGGGAAAAGCCGAAAGACACAACAACAACTACATAGTCAAAAAAATGAAAATACCAAGCGGAGTAAATGCTCTACTATGAACGACAACAAAATTCAATCAAATAAAACGATAAAAGTTCGTAGAGCAAAACAATGGAGGGTTACCAGTAAATCCAAAGTACACGCTGACAAAAACAGCAATCGACTCAATAATCCCAAAATCTTCTGTATCGTAAAAAACAGGTTTATTTAGATAGAGTATGGTAAGCGCTTTCACTAAAATAGCTTCATCAGACCAAATTACAATTCATTCAATGAAGCAAACAGTTTATATATTAAAAAAGGCGCCAAAATTAACTCAACTTAAAGAAATATCCCTTAAAAACAACTGATGACAAGCAACAATAAATATATAAATGTCTGTACAAACATCTAAGGCAACTAAATAGAAGAGCATTCAATTATGGATTTTGAGCCTTCTGGATTTTAATAATGGACGTAATGGAACCTTGCCATTAATGCCAGGTGGTACATCTGCCCTAAATTTAATGATCCAGTAGATTTCTCGGATCTCTGTGTAGTCTGATATTTTGTAGTCTGTTTATTAACAGACGCACACTGTCAGACAAGAAGGGAACGACCGGATTCAAGCAGTGTGACAAATGTGGGCCAGAGATGCCCAACTCTGATGGGCATCTTTTGTGAGTCTACTGCCTCGGAGTTCCTCACCTCCAGTTACAGCCGCCGTGTGAACTTTGTAAAAACTTTAGCTCTCACACTTTGGCGGAGTGGAAAAATAAATTAATCCTGAAGGGATTACTAAAAACTCCTTTTTCGGAGGCTCTTTCTGAGGCGGAGGTCTCTACACCTCCAAAGAAAGTGAAGAAAAAGAGAAGCCGTTTAGTTCTCACTTCTCCAAGCTGCAAGGAACAGAAGTCTTTTCAGACATCAAAACTACCAAAATTGTTGGCCCCGACTACTACGGCACCAGAGACTATGACTACCTGTACGGTGCCGAAGTCAGCAACACCTGTGTCAGAACCGACAAAGTTAATACCTGCTTCGGTACTAGATAAAATTTCGGCACCTGTAGTGATTTCTGTCACGGCGCCATCCTCTTCGGTGCAGAGAACTGAAATTTTGCCCAGGCCCAGATACTCACCTACAATTGACCCACAGGCTACTAAGATTAAGGTCTCAACTTTAAATAGTACTCTCTCAAAATCTTTTCCCATCTCGACTGGTTCTACAATTCCAGTGCGCAATGGCAGCTGCAATCACACTGCTTCCACTAGCAAGATTCCATATGAGGCTGCTCCAGTGGCTCCCAGTATCTCAGTGGTCTCTCTTGACTCACCCCATATCTTACTTAATCCGCATAACAAACAGATGGAAACAAGATTTGAGTTGGTGGATGAAGCCAGAAGAGGAGTTATGGTGTCGTCCTTTTTCCCCCACTCAACCCAAGGCCACAGTGACCACTGATGCTTCCTTGATGGGATGGGGGGGGGGGCATTTTCAGGGAAAGACCATCCAAGGCCCTTGGTTGCCCCTAGAGGCCAAGTTGCATATCGGTGTCCTAGAATTGAGGTTTGTGCTCCTAGCATTGCAAGCATTCCAAACAACCCTTCTGTCGGGGATAATTGCTATCCAATCAGACAATATGTCAATAGTCTGGTACATCAACAAGCAAGGAGGAACTAGATCCTACCCATTATGCCAGGAAGCCCAGAGTGTGTGGCAATGGGTGATAGCTTCCAACCACTTTCTGCTAGCAATGCACATTCCCAGGAACTCCAATCTGATTGCAGACAAACTGAGCAGAAACATTCTCATGCCTCGAGTGGTCTTTCAACTCCGAAGTAGCGACCAACATTTTTCGTCGTTGGGGCCATCTTTGCTGTGATCTCTCTGCTTCCCCCTTGAACCACAAATGCAACAGCTTTTTCGCCCTGATCCCCCCCCCCCCCCGGGGAGTCACCGAGAGATGCTCTTTAAAACGATCCCCCCCCCCCCCCGGGTCTACTATATGCCCATCCCCTGTTCCCCTCATCTCACAGTTCTTAAAGTGCAACGGCTGAGAAGCAAGGTAATCCTCATTGCACCCTATTGACCCCGTCAAGTTTGGCTCCCCTTCCTATGGCCTCACTTGGTTCACCATCCGTGGACCCTGGATCCAACTCCTATCTCACCCGCATGGGCTGGTTCATCCCAACTTTCACAATCTCAAGCTGACCGCTTGGTATCGTTACTTCCACTGATTGCCGGTTCTCTATTAGAAGACAGAAGAAGCATTGTTTCGAATGCGTCTTGGACGAACTCAAAAGCCTGAAATGGCAAAATATCGTAGCAGCTTTTAAGCTAATTCTTTCCCTGGGAAAGAATTTGCTTGGCCGCTTTGTTACTTGGCCGTTTTCGGCACTGTAGTGTGATCTCAGAGTTGATATATTTAAGTGGGGGGGCACAGCCCCCTACATAGGGGGTGGGGGGTGAAGCCCCCCACTTAATCATTTATTTATTTATTTATTTTTGGAACAGCGATTTTTTTCCGTTGGAAAAAAAATCACTGTTCTGACAGTTCGAAATTGTAAGCTTTCGCTTACATAGGGTTTAGTTAATCACCGTTCGCTTTTTTAAGTGTTCGGTGATCTAACATAGACCCTGATTGCCAGGCAGATGAATCTTTCGCACTGGGGAGATGGGTTTATCTGGCTTCTCATAAACTCTCCACCAGGAAACTGTATCACAGTAAATGGGTCAGATTTGTAATCGGGCTAAAGAACAAGGACTAGACCCATTCTCAATCCCAGTCCATAAGGTTTTAGAATATCTGTCAACTTGACTCCATTCTGGAGCCTCAGCCTCTACTGTTACACTTCATTTAGCGGCTAAAGCCAATTTTCATGATGCTTCATTAATGACCCACTGTCTTTAAAAGACATTTATGAAAGGAGTCATGCGCCTGAGACGACCTATTAGAAAATTTACTGAGCCTTGGAATTTGACTCTGATCTTACAAACCCTGACCTGTTCACCGTTCGAATCTTCTCCCACATGTGGCATTAAGTTTCTATCATGGAAAACCTTATTCCTGGAAACATTCACCTCAGCCAGGAGGATATCAGAGTTACAAGCCTTGTGTGCTAATCGCCCTTATTTAATTTTCTTTAATGAAAGAGTATCACTTTTAACTAGCCCTTCTTTTTTACTCAGTGTTCTCTCAAATTCAAATCTCAGCCAGACCATTGATTTTACCAGTCTTTTTCCCAAAAATTGTCTAACAAAGGTGAATACTGTTTACACCTGTTGGATTTACTTAGACAACTACGTTTTTATTTAGACAGAACCAAAGTTGGACCAGCTGTTCATAGCCTTTAAATGCCCCACATTGGCCAAGGCTATTTCCAAAGTCACCTTGTCAAAATGCTAAGAGATTGTATTACCTTTGTCTGTCAACAGAACAAATTAACTTACCTACTAGGATCAAGGCTCATTCCACGTTCACTTCGGTGGCTTTTCATTCCAGAGTCTCTATGGATGACATCTGTGCAGCAGCCACTTGGGCAATGCCCACATACCTTTATCACTCATGACAAACTGAATGTGGCTTCCAGGGAAAGAACATTTTTTGGCTCAGTGGTGCTCAGGAATATCCTTCCATAGGGCTGCCCAGGACATAAAGTAGCTGGGGACTCGGTCCCATCAGTAAGGAATGAATGAAGATTTACAACATCAAATAAAGAAGTTATGTTCCATCTGTGTTGTAGATCTTCATTCATTCATTACGTTCCCGCTCTCCTACCCCCTACCTAAAGACTCCTGGGGGATCCTTTCTGGTCTTGACTGCTTGATAGGGCATTTGCTCAGATAGGGCCTCCATTATCTCTATTCCTGGTGGGCAAACTCAATCTGAAGATAGAAGGAAGAGGGGGCACTATGGGTAGGACGTGGCTCAAGAGTTTTTTTGGCCGGCGCTAGCTTGTGTATTGGCCGAGTCTGTTCCAAGGATGGAACCGAAGCCCCATCAGTAAGGAATGAATGAAGATCTACAACACAGATGGAACGTTATAGTAAGAACATAAATTCTTTTTTAATTACACAAGCCTTCTAGGAATCAATTTTAAACAAAAAAAGGATATAGAACCTTGTGAATGACATGAAGCTTTCTTACTAGACAACTGCAGTCCAGCTTTCTTACTGCAGAACTGCAGTTGTTCATCTTACAGCAGAGCAACACTTTAAGGTGAGCAGTTGCACCCAATACAAAATTAATTTCCTCAGAACAGTACTGTGAGGTGAGCAGTTGCACCCAATACAAAATCCATTAATTCTTGGCTATAAATACCATTATAACAAGCCTTCAGTTGCACAGTTAATGTAGGGTGACTGAAACTAATTTTTAAGGATGTTGTGACAAACATTCTGACAGAGTGAGACACAAATGTGTACATGCACACCAACCTTACAAGTAAATATTTAAAATTAAAGAGAAAAATTAAACTTTGGCATGTGATGCTAAGATATATATATATATATATATATATATATATATATATATATATATATATATATATATTACACACACACACAACTTGCAAGTTATTCAACATATTCTCCCCGAAGTTCAACACACTTGGCACATCATATCTGAGCTTCTATAACCCTACCAAAAAAAGTACTCCGCTGCTGCATTCACCTCTGAATCATTCGAAAATTGCCACCCTTTCATACTGTTTTTAAGGTTTGGAAGCAGGAAATGGAGAAAGATCTAGTGTGTAGGGTGGATGGTCTATGCACCCAAACCCCAGTTTCATCAAAACATCCATCGTTTTTGCCAGCATTGTGAATAGGTGCATTGCCTTGCAAAAAAAGAACTCCTTTCCACAGCTTCTCTCTCCTTTTTAATTTCAATGCCTCCTTTAACTGGCTCAGCAAGTTGCATTAGTATTCTCCATTAACTGTTTGGCCCCTTGGAAGATGGTCATTGCAGCACCTTCCTGATCCCAGAAAACTGTAGCCATGACTTTTCCTGCCAACTGTTTAGTTTTGAGCAACTTTGGCCTTGGTGAACATGAGTACTGCCATTGCATGTTCTGTTGTTTGTCTCAGAATCATAGTGGTGTAACCATGTTTCGTCAGCAGTAACTAGTCATTCCAAAAAGTTGGCACAAGTTTGACAAAAGTGCCGCAAAATCAACTTGTCTTTTCTCGTCGTCATTCAAACGTTTGGGCATCCACTTGGCTGACAGATTCTGCATACCCACCTGCTCATGTATTATAAACCCAACACTTTCTCCTGGGTATCTGTAGTGTCTCAGCAATTTTTGTAGCCTATATTATCTGATCTGCCAAAATCAGGTCTTGGATATGGTCAACAATTTCAGGAGTTGACACCATTTGAGGCATCCCAGACCTTGCTTCTTCAATCTCGAAATCTCCAGTCTGAAAGTTTGCACAGGACTTCTTCACAGTTGAGTAAGAAGGGCACTTGTCATTCAAGGTTTGCATCGTACATTCATGGATTTCCTTTAGAGTTTTCTTCTGCAGGAATAGGAACTTCATGATGGCTCCACATTTGAAAATTCCACACTTTTCGTTGATGTGATTCAATCAGTGATCTTGAAACAATGTCAAAACATAGTATTGCAGTTCTTCAAATTGGTACTTTACAAGGTGAAATAACCCTCTTTTCAGCTACAGAGACAAAATAACACTCAGAATTTAGAAAGTTGGTCATATATACATGTATATGTACACACACCCCACTGAATTTATAGAAGCTTTTGGGTGGGGTATCATTACAATAGCAAAATGAGGAGAGATTGGAATCAGTTGTCCATAAACTGTTACTTTCTGCTGTAACTGTCAAAAACTGAGACACCCATAACTTTAAGCCCTAGAGCAAAGGCTAACTGTGCTAAAATAGACTTCATATTATGTACAATATCAGAGATTAAAGTATTCTCTCTACTCCAAGGTAGAGGTGCAGCAGTCACATTGTGTGTGTATGTGTTTATATATATATATATATATATATATATATATATATATATATATATATATATATCTATATATATATATATATATATCTATATATATATATATCTATATATATATATATATATCTATATATATATATATATCTATATATATATATATATATATATATATATATATATATATATATATATATATATAAATAAAAACACCAACAGCAAAAAAAAAAAAATATCCAGCATTATAATGCAGCATTATGCAGACAGAGTCCATTTCCAAACAGGAAATCAGCATCAAACTACAAAAGAGCACTGATGGAGCCAGTGAGGTGAACCCGGTCTGCTGATATGTTTTTTTTTCTTCAGCAGTACCGAACAGTGCTCTCTTGTAGTTTGTTTGATGCCTGCTGGTTTACAATGTAACCATTTTGGTATAAGGATGTCATTGTAATGTATTTTGTCCACTGGTGAGATTAAAACTGAAGTTTAAAAGGAAGCTTGTGGATATGTCATTACATGCTGAATTAATTTTGAAAACAGTAAGCACTCTGAAGACTGTTTACATTTATTAGGAAGTTTAAAAGGAACTTTCTGGCTAGATTTTTGCAGATTTTCTGTTCAATAACCATCAGCATTTGGAAATGGACTCTCTGCATGTTGTTTTATTATAATGGACTTTAGAGATATTTATATGAGTGCTGGATATTTTTATTTATGTATTTATCGGTGTTGTCCTTTGAATCCTTGTACAGTATTAGGTATGTGCACTACTGAGTTGTATGCAGTATTTGTTTTAATTTTAAGACCTGATTATACATCTGAAAATTGCATTCTGAAACTAGGGTACTCCACTTGTTTGGGAGGTCTGCCTGTTTACTTTATGGAAGGCTTGTGTACATATGCATATCTGTCTCATCAAGATTCTTATCAGAGCAGTTTATTTGGTAAAGTTCTTTAAAAATTATGTCACTGTCTTAAATACATTTTTGTTATTGCTGTACTGAAACCCAAGAGGGAATGTGTTTTGTATCAGCTGTGACTGATAAGTGCGCAGTGTTGTTTTGCCACCAGAGAGTAGTTAAGTAGTGGGACCTCTTGGATGACTTTTTGTTAGAGGTCTTGGTCCACCTCTGTCTTGGCCACCTCTTTTTGATGTGGTAGAATGACTGATAAGGAAAGAGAGGACTTCTGGAGTACACTTGAAAAGGGTAATGTATAACCTGTGAAAATATCACTGCTTTATCTGTCTCACTAGACCAGATAGAGTTTGGAATTTATTCCAGATAGTTTTCACTCCCTAGAAAGTCTGCGGACCTCAACACAGTTCTGTTGCTCAGTGGACTAAATCAGCATGCAAGGAATACCAAGTTCTGGATTATCACCTTGCACCTGATTATTCTTTGTTGACCACAGAGAGAGAGAGAGTGATCTGACATATTAAATAGATCTCCAGGATGCCCGTGAGCACATAAAGATATACAAGGCATTCTGCTTGGGAGCCTGTCTTCCTTAGTTCATGGCCTTGCTGTTCTGTCTTCCCAGGGCGGTTTTGCTTAAGTGGTCACAGTTTACCTGAAGCTCATAAGGGATCGGAACATTTCCATATTTGTATAACTGTTTTAGATTCTAGATTCTACCATGAAAGTCAAAAACTGTCTCTTGCACATATCGCAGACTTTGCTTCAGTTTTGTCCTTGGAAGTATCAATGAACTCTGTGAAGTCTCAGTTGGAGCCAGCACCAGATCTTCTGTTTGTGGGTTGCTACCTGGACACTATTCAAAGTTGACCAGACTCCCAGAAGAGTGAATAATTTCATAGTCTGTAATAAGTCTATTACTTCATCCTTCATCAAGGTATTAGGGCTTATGGCAGCTATGATTAATTTGGTGCCTTTAGCAAGGTTTTACATGAGAGTTTTGCATTGGACTGTCCATGTACAGTGGTCTCACTTGGAGGACTCCATGGATAAAATCATTTGTTAGTCCAAGACCTGACAAAAACCTCTGCAGTGGTGGATGCATCTCATGAGTCTGAACAGAGGGTGGGCATTTATTCCTCTCCTACCCTTAGTCACAGTTACTGTGGACACATTTTAGGCGTGTGGGGGGGGGGTCATTCTTTGGGCAGACATGTCATG
The DNA here is from genome assembly GCF_019279795.1 of Protopterus annectens. Lineage (NCBI taxonomy): Eukaryota > Metazoa > Chordata > Ceratodontiformes > Protopteridae > Protopterus > Protopterus annectens. Next base: position 1,081,129,157 of record NC_056730.1, on the reverse strand, counting down.
GGACTTTGATGCAATGGGAAGTCTTACTGCATATCAACATACTGGAGATAAGGGTGGTTCTAGCCTTGCAGGCTATTCAGGACTGCCTCCCCTCATGAAACAGTCCCAACAGACACAGACAAATATGTTAGTAGTATGGTACATGAACAAATAAGGAAGAACCAGATCCTGTACCTTTTGTCAGTGGAATGAGGATTTGCACATCTCCAGTTGAGCTAAGTAGTTAGTGGACAGGCTCAATAGGTCTCTCCTATTGCCACAAGAATATCCCCTCAGCCTAATTATGGAGCGGGTGATTTTCCATTCCTGGACACTGCCATATTGCAATCTGTTTGCCTCTCTAATCAACACCAAATATAGTGACAGAGCTTTGAGTTGGTCCATGTAGGACATGTTGTTTAGACCTTGTATCCTTTTAATAAGGTATCTCTGTGGGCATTGCAGTTGTTGCATATGTCTGGACAGATGCATGCTAAATTGCTAAATGGGTCATTATATTCAAATGATTGGCCTAATGAGGGCTGAGTAAATGGGGAAAGTGACATCCCTGGATCTAGACACAGTCCATTTATTTATAAGCTGTGCAGTATAGAGGAACTTTCTTTTGACAATGAACACATGCTGGTCAGTAATTAAGTCACTGTCCACATAAGTTCCCAAATCCCAAACAACTGGGTCAACTATTAGAGGCATATTTTCAGGGTGGTAGTTTCCTGGAGTAGGTGACTTCCCAAAGGAATACAGTAATGTTTTTTTTAATACATAGTTTCAATCCGTGGTTTGCAGATATTGCAATACCAGATGTTTTGTGTTTCACTGTTGTAGTCATCACACTTGGGTTATCCTGTTAGGGGTATCCCTCGGTCGGCCCAAATACCAGAGGCTTCGTATTTCTGTATCTATTGTTGTCGCTTCAGGACTGACGTCAGGTCGTCCGTGGTGTAAAAACAGGCAGCTGACGCCGTTACGTCAGTCTTTCTTGCCAAGGTGCCCGAAGCAGTTTGCAACGAGTGCCAGTTGGCCGCTACCTGAGTTTTCGTTTCCGAAATTGAATAATCCTGAAGTCTTCTAAAACTAAGTACCCCGTTGGGGGTCCTTTTTTCTTGCTCTAACCGATGTCAGAAAAAGTTAACAGTTGTCTTGCCTGTGGAAAGCAAATACCACACTGAGGTTTCCATTCTTACTGCGTCACCTGTTTAGGCCCAGACCACGACGTACCTCGCTATTGGTTTTGTGCTTTGTTCAACGCCCAAACTGTTCGTCGTTGTGCTCTTATTGTAGCTAAACGCTTTCGTTCTCTAGCTCTGTATTCCGAAATGGCTTCGGTAAGCCATCCAACTACCGATCTTCCAAAACAAATAAGGATAAAGATAGAGACAGTCCACAACTGCTGACGATGCTTCCGTTAAGATAAAAGCCAGTTCGCCGGTACTCAGTGAGGTGCTTTCGCAGCACCTGATGGTCCGCTTCGATGAATTCACAGGCCGTTACCGAGACCCGTTCGGAGTCCAGTATGCTGCGAGACTGTTCTTTGACTATGGAACCTGCGGATGGCTCTACCTTGGATGGGACTGGAGCCGCTGTGCAGGCACCGGCTTCTGAAGAAGTTCTTCGCACTACTGATATTTGATACAAACAGTCTACTTCTTTCGTGTCTTCAGTTCTTTCTAAAACTTCCGTGTTTTAAGTCCAAGAGTATGAGCTACACCTAAAAAATTGACAACCCAAACTCACGCTCCTGCTTCCTTGCCACAATCACAGCAGCTTTATCTGACCAAGAGTCCGATGACTCTGAGGTTTCTGATTATGAAGACATGCCCTTATCTGCCTATGAGGATTCAGATGCAGAGGAATCCATTCCTTCTGCCTCCCCTCCAGAGGATTATTCTTTTGGTGAAACACTGCATAGTTTGAGAGAGCATTTCTATTGTGAATGCCAGGATTATCTACAGTCCAAAAAGAGACTTGGGGAATTTTTAGACTTACCACAGCACAGACCCTTAGCCATCCCTCCTGTTCTAGATGATGTGGTTGATGTCTTTATGGAGTCCAGTCTAACTCCAGATACTTTATCCCCTGCTCCCAGGAAACCTGACAGGTACTGCAGAGTCCCCGACTTTCAAAAATGTATTTTCAAAAATCCTACTGCTGACCCAGAGGTCATCTCCCAAGGACCTAAAGGAATAAAAGCCACTACAGCTAAGAATCCCACCCCCTCGGACAGGGATTCTCGAGCTTTAGACAGATGGGATAAAAAAGTATACACCTCTGCAACTCTTGCCATTAGAGCATTAAATTGTCAGTTCCACATGCTGAAATACCAGCAACATAGTATGGAACTTATTAAGCAAAAATTATCTACCTTCCCTGACTGTGCAGAAAATAATTACAAGAGCTTATGCACTCTGCAAGCCAAGTCAGCAAGAATACTCTGCACAGTGGGTTTGACGCCCTAGAAGCATCCTGCAGGGCAGCAGTCACGGGTTCTATGCTCAGAAGGCATGCCTGGCTTAAGGAGCAGACCCTGCCAGACCATGTCAAATCAAAATTATTGGACGCACCTCTGAACAAGGACAATCTGTTTGGCACCAAAGCAGAAGAGGTTTTAAAAAGATGGAAGAAAAAGCTAAGTCTATGCAGACAAAGATTTTTTGCAATTACAGCCTCCAAGATTCAGTAGGCATTGTCCCTCAAAACATTGGTTCTTTCCAGCCCCCGCAACGCCACCTCAAACTAGACCTAGGGGAAACAGACCCCCCCAGACTACAGTCTCCGGGTATGCAGAGAGCTAAGCAGCGGAGTACTTCCACTTCTAAAACAGGGAGTGCTAAGCCACCCCCTTATGGAAAGAATTCACAATGACTTCTCAATTCCTTCCCTCATCTCTGCCCAATTGCTGGTGCCCCTAGGAGGAAAACTTGCCCACCATGCAAAAAACTGGACCTCCATCACCAACGATCGATGGGCCCTCAACATAGTATCCCAGGGGTACATATTTTATTTCCACATGCTGCCAACCCCAAAAGGGTTCCCAGACCTTCCTCCAAACCAGTGGGCAGAGGCACAAAACCAAGCTCAGTCCCTGCTCTCCATAAGGGCCAATTCAGCCTGTTCCTGCAGAACAGATAGGCCAAAGTTTTTATTCCAGACTTTTCCTGGTACCCAGAAAAGAGGGCACCTGTTGCCCAATCTTAGATCTATCCATTCTAAACACCTTTCTGGTGGTACCAAAATTCAAAATGCTCACCCTGCAGCAACTTCTCCCTCTGCTGTCCAAAGATGCCTGGTTAGCCACCCTAGACCTAAAAGAGGCCTATCTGCACATCCCAATCAAGGACTCCTGCAGGAAATATCTATGTTTCAGGGCAGGATCTATACATTATCAGTTCTCTACACTTCCCTTTGGAGTATCCACTGCTCCCAGAGTTTTCACAAAATGCCTGGCTCCAGCCATTGCCAATTGCAGACAGAAATATTCAAATTTTCCCCTACTTGGACGATTGCCTGAGTCAGGCAGACAGTCAGGAAAAGCTGTTGCAGCACCTGACATTTGTAAAGGACCTTCTAACCTCCCTGGGGTACACTATCAACAAAAAGAAATCCAAACCGGTCCCCAGTCAAATTGTATTCCTGGGAGCAAGTTTGGACACAGCATCCCAGATGGGATTCCTTACTCCAGAAAAACAAGCCTATCTGACAGGCTACTTTTCTCAAATGGCCACCAGAACCCAGTTATCCGCAAGGAAAATCCTGCACGCTCTAAGGTTCATGTCCTCCTGCATTCTACTAATTCCATATGCCAGACTGCATATGAGGAAACTTCAGTGGAACTTAAAAAGTCTTTGGTGCCAACATTCTCAGGACTTGGAAACTATCATACCTATGATGCATCGTCTAAGGAAAGAGTTCCTTTGGTGGGCAGCAGCATGCAACCACAACAAGGGGCTTCCCTTTACACAACCCCACGCCGCCCGGACCCTAACCACAGATGCATCAGACTATACCTGGGGTGCACATTTGGACAGCAGGTGCATTCAGGGCCACTGGAGCCCAAACCAGATTCATCTGCACATCAACCAAAAAGAGATGCTAGCTATTCAGCATGCCCTGACAGCTTTCAGATCCCTACTCTCTCCGGGGACCCTACTAATCAAAATCAACAACACCAAAGTGATGTGGTACATCAACAAGCAGAGGGGAACTCACTCTGCAGGCTAGCCATGACCCTTTGGAACACGGCCTCAGCCATGCATATTCACCTGCAAGCTCAATTCCTGCCAGGCAACCAAAACTCTCTGGCAGACAACTTAAGCAGACATCTCCTAGACCCACATGAGTGGCAATTAAACCACAACACCTTCAACCTTGTGATCCAGAAATGGGGTACCCCGAAGCTGAACATATTTGCCTCCCCCTGCAACCACCAGCTCAACAAAATTTGCACCAGGGAACTTCACAGCAAGGCCTGGAAAGTGGATGCCCTATCCTTCCAGTGGGCAAACCTCTCATTCTATGCATTTCCCCCTCTACCTCTTCTTACAAGAGTATTACTCAAGATAAGGAAGGAAAGACCAAGGGCAGTCCTGATTGCCACAGACTGGCCATGGCAACACTGGCATCCACTACTGCGCAGTCTGTTACCGTTGCCTCCATGACACCTCCTCCAGATCCCAACTCTCCTGACCCAGTAGGAGGGACAGTTCTTACATCCGCAATTGCAGACTCTGAACCTTGCAGCTTGGCTTATTCCTTGACTTCTCCAATGGCCAGCCTACGCAAGCAGGTACTGGATGTCATCCGTGAAGCCAGACGACTCAGTACTAGAAAATTCTATGGTGACAAGTTGAAAAGGTATTGTTCCTGGATCCATACTAAAAGAGCGGATCCAGCACAGCTCTCCTTAGCTCTCATCCTGGATTACCTAGCAGACCTACTCCACAGGGGCCTGTCCTTCTCTTTTATCAAGATCCATGCCTCTGCCATTTCTGCTCATTACAGCACTGAGCCACCTCTCTTCTCACACCCTCTCATCAAGCAGATGATCTGCATGTTTCACTGTTGCAATCGTCACACTTGGGTTATCTGCCTGCAGGCAGCCCTCAGTCGGCCCAAATACCAGAGTCTTGGGATTCCTGCTTCGGATGCGGTCGCCTTTTTCATGACGTCAGGTCGTCATGGGTATAAAACATGCAGCCGATGCTATTATATCAGCTTTTCTTGCCGCGCGGGAGCCCGAAGCAGTTTGTAAGTGCCGGTCAGCCGCTTCCTGAAATTTTCGTTTTTCGAGTTACAAAGCTGAAGACTTCTAAAGCTAAATACCCCATTGGGGATCCTTTTTTCTTGCTCTAACCGATGTCAGAAAAAGTTAACAATTGTCTTGCCTGTGGAAAGCAAATACCTCACAGAGATTTTCATTCTTACTGCGTAATCTGTTTAGGCCCAGACCACGACTTTCCTCGCTGTAAGTTTTGTGCCTTGTTTAACGGCCGAACTATTTGTCGTCAGGCTATCTTTGTCGCTAAATTCTTTCGCTCTCATTTTCTGTTTTCTGAAATGGCTTCCATAAGCCATCTGACTGTTGATCTTCCAGAAAAAATAAGGATAAAGACAGAGACAGACCGCATAGGTCCAAAACTGCCGACAGCGCTTCCGTTCAGCTAGTCGCCAGTTTGCCGGTACTCGGTGAGGAGCTTTCGCAGCCCCTGATACCCACTTCTACAGATTCACAGGCCTCTGCCGGGACCCATTTGGAGTCCGATATGCCGCAAGATGCTTCTTCGACTATGGAACCTGCGGATGTCCCTACCTTGGATGGGTCTAGAGCCGCTGTGCAGGCACCAGCTTCTGAGGGTGTATTCCGACCTTCCGATGTTTGCATTAAACCAACAGTTTTTTCCACTAAAAAATACCGAGTTTCTCAGCCCCAGAATTCGCACTATGCCTAGAAGATCGATGACCAAAGCGCATGCTCAAGCTCCCTTGCCACGGAAACTAATGCTTGGAATGGCAGAAGACTTTATAACTTTAATTAGGGGAAGCCAGCCTTCCCCCTCTAAAAGATAAAGAATTTATTTTCCGTCTGATTCTGCAGACCATGAGTCTGATAACTCTGATCCCTCTGATTACCAGGACGTACCCTTTTCTACCTATGAGAATTCAGATGCAGAGGATTCCATGCCCTCCCCTCCAGAGGACTTTTCTTTTGGTGAAACCTTGCATACTTTGAGAGCATTTCCATTGAGAATGCCAGGACTACCCTCAGTCCAAAAAGAGACTCTGAGAATTTTTAGACTTGCCTCAGCACAGGCCTCCAGCTATACCCCCTGTCCTGGACATTGTAGATGATGTCTTCATGGAATCCAGTCTTACTCCTGATACTTTACCACCAGCTCCTAGAAAGCCTGACTGGTACTACAGAGTACCTGACTCTCACAAATTTCTCTTTAAGAATCCCACTGCGGATCCGGAGACTATTTCCCAGGGACTTAAAGGCATTAAGGCTACTACAGCCAAAAACCCTACCCCTTCGGACAGGAATTCTAGAGCTTTAGACAGGTGGGGTAAGAAGGTATATACCTCTGCAAATCTTCTTTGAATTGCCAGTTTCACATGTTGAGGTACCAGCAGCATATTATGGAACTAATTAAACAAAAAATGCTGTTGCTTCCAGATTGTACAAAAATAAAGATTTACAACAGTTACTGCATTCTGCAAACCAAGTTAGTAAACATACTTTGCAGTGTGGTTTTGATGCCTTAGAAGCATTTTGCAGGGCTGCTGTCACTGAGTGTGTACTGAGAAGGCATGCTTGGCTGAAGGAGCAAATCTTGCCACACCATGTCAAAGCAAAATTACTAGATGCTCCATTAAACCAGGAAAGTTTGTTTGGCACAAAAGCAGAAGTTGTTCTTAAAAAGATGGAGGAAAAAGCTAAATATATGCAAACTGTTAAAGATTTCTTACAGGTACAGCCACCTAGATTCAGTAGGCATTGGCCTTCTAAAAACTGGTCCTTTCCAGTCCCTCCCAGGCCTTCACAGTCCAAACCCAGGGGCAACAGGCCACCAAGACTACAGTCTCAGGGTACGCAGAGATCTAAACAATGGAGTGCTCCCTATTCTAGAACAGGGAATGGTAAGCCACCCCCTTATGGAAAAAGTTCACAATGACTTGTCTGTCCTCCTTCCCAGCAAAGCCCAAGTACTTGCACCCATGGGAGGGAAGCTCGCCCTGCATGCGCACAACTGGATGTCCATTACATAGGACCAATGGGTCCTAAACATTGTATCTCAGGGATACAGATTCTACTTCCACTCACTGCCAACCCCAAGCGGGTTGCTAGACCTTCCTCCAAACAAGTGGGCAGAGGCTCAAAAGCAAGTACTTTCTCTTCTCAGTATCAAGGCTATTCAACCTGTTCCAGTAGAGCAAAGGGAACAGGGTTTCTACTCCATACTGTTCCTGGTGCCCAGAAAAGAGGGCTCTTGGCACCCTATCCTGGATCTGTCCATTCTCAACACCTTCCTGGTGGTCCCAAATTTCAAAATGCTTACACTACAACAGTTGCTTCCTATGCTAGCCAAGGACTCCTGTCTAGTCACCCTAGACTTAAAAGAAGCTTATCTGCACATCCCCATAAGGGAATCTTGCAGGAAATATCTACGTTTCAGGGCAGGCTGTATGCACCATCAGATCTGAAGTAGGATATTCATTTGTCTGCAACCTGTGGGTTATGGATCCGATATCGGATCCGAACCGGCATGGTTTTCCAGCTATGGATCCAAGCTCTCAGCTCCTCCCCTCACCCATAATGCCCTGCTCTACCCTCATGACCTCAGATCTCGTTTGCCGCGCTGGTGACTGGATTTGGGTACATAGCTCTCAGCTAAGTGGTATTTTATTACTTGTAAAATCAAAAAATTTTTTGGTTCTTTGAGTGATTCTGTGTGAAAGTTTAGGTTTCCCTTTCTGAAAAGTGTAATTTGAGTTTAATTTGAGTTAAATTAAGTAATTTTTATTCCCTCCCCTCGCTGTTGCGTAGAGTGTGTGTGTAGGCCTGTGTGTCTTTTTGGTTTAAGTTACTTTCAGTAGCTTTTAGTGATTTATAGATTATGGCTGATCAGCCTAAATCTATTTTTCAAAATGCTCGAGTGTGGCCATAAGCTCTCACCGGCTGATGGCCACACTCGGTGTGTTAAGTGTCTCGGGGTTGAACACCTCACATCTGGTTGTTCCATTTGTGCAGGGTTCAACCCCAGGGCACTGAGGAGCGGAGGTCCAAGCTGGTCTTGGCGGGTCTTTTACCGCCAGACTCGGCTCCGGCCTCCGCTCCTTCGGGGACTACTGTGGCTACAGTTGTTCCCCCTGTGGCACCCCCTCCTGCTCCTGGGACTCAACCTCCCGCTTCTGGAGAGGAGAGGGATGCTACTAAAAAGGACGGAGGGAGAAGCACCTGGCGGGCCGAGACCTCTGTTTCGCCCGCCAGCCAAGCGGCTTCTCCCGGCTCCGTCGGGTTCGGTCTCCTCCTTCTCGGCTCCGGTCCCCTGTGTGCTTTTCACCGGGTCCTGAGGAGGAGGAGACCCGATCTCCGTCGAGGCTATCGAGGAGGCACTCCAGGCCTACCTCGGTAGCCTCGTCGAGATCTACCCATAGCCTTTCTGATGCTGATCTGGACCGGATGATGAGAAGGTTCATCCAGGCCCAGATGCAGATGGGAGTGCTCTTGCCTCCCCCCCCTCCGGGGGGGAGCTCAACACCCTTTTTTAAGCCTATTGCTCCTTCTCCGACCCGCTATCCGGGTTGAGCAGCTGGAGCCGAGCAGCCGAGCGGGGTGGGTCGGCGCCGATAGTACTTGGTACTTCGGATCCGACCCTGCCCTCGAGTGCGTCGGACCCGACCTCTCGGAGCCTGGATCCGAGCTTCGGATCTGGGGGGATCAGTGCTCCTTCGGCGCCGTCTGTGTCGGAGCGTACTGTCCCTTCGGATCCGAGTGCTTCGGCGCCGGCTCCGGTCCACTCCTCGGATCTGAGGGGGAGCCGATTGTCGGATCCTTTGGTCGAGGTCGGCTCCCCTTCGGCTTTTGATGTGGTGGAGAGGGCTCTGTTGAGGGTCTCCGGACCCCCGGCACTTGCTTCGGCTCCTTCCCGCGCTCCCTCTGCACTGGGCCAGGCTTCCACCATCCGGCCCCTGGGACAGCCCGTTTCTGTGCCCCAAGTTGCTCCTATGGAGCAAATTGCTGCGAGGACTCCTCTGACAGCCCCCAGAGGAGGTCCCTCGCAAGCATACGCAAAGGAGGCACATTGACTCCCGAGTCTCTCACAGAAGACACGGACTTGGAGGAAGGGAAGGCTCCCCACGGTCACCCCGAGGATGTCTCCTTTGGAGACATCATGGAAATGCTCCGTATAAGGGGTGGTCTGCCCCAAGTCTTCCTCGGACGAGTCCGTGTTCTTGGAGGCATTTGAAGCGGGCCCGTCTACCTCTTGGGTGTCCCCTGCCGACCCTGGTGGACCTTATTACCACCAGGGCGTGGAAGGAACCGGACACCGTGGAGCCAATTCCCAAAAGACCGGATAGGATCCTTAGTCCGCCATCCGACCGGACCCATTGGAGTAAGGGGCCTCCGGTAGATGCCATGTTGACGGCGGCCACAAAGAGGGAACTGGCTCAGGAGAGTCCTCAGTCCACCCACCGAGCAAGGAGTCTCGGATGATGGACCGCTTGGGGAAGCGGATGTTCAGTTCGGCGACCTTCTCGGTAAGGGCGCTGAACTATTTGGCACATGTTATTCGGATGCAGCGAGATCTTATTAAGGAATACGCTGCATCCCCTGAGTCCATTTCGGAGGAGGACAGAGTTCTGCACTCCACCCGTATGGCCACTCTTAGGTCAGTTACAAATACTTCTATGCGGCTACTCTCCCATGCAACGGAGGCGCCGCTAGAGCTGCGGGACAGGACTGGTCACTAGACGTCAGGCCTGGCTCCGTCACTGCGATTTTTCTGAGCCCTTCAAAGCGCCGTTGCACGCCTTTGATGGTTCTGCTCTGTTTGGCAAGACCGTTCGCGAGCGTTGACCCAGAGCGAAAAGGACGGAAGACGCTGTCTGCCGTCGAATCCGCTTCTCTGCACCCCAGAGGCCCTATTCTAGGAACCAAAAGGGTCAGAAGAAGATGTGGTTCCGAAGTCGCAGCAGTCCCAGCCTGCTCCGGACAACCAGTCCTTCCGTGGCAGAGGAGGACAGGGAGGACGCCCTAGAGGCAGAGGGCTCCCAGAAACTTCGGGTCCAGGGAACCTTTCTCTGAACGGCCGCGCAGCAACCCTGAGGGTTGCCCGACTGCTCTACTCTGGAGGCAGTCGGGGACGTTCCGGGGCACCTAGCGGCATGGGAGTCCATAACATCGGACCGCTGGGTTCTCCAAATCATATCCAGGGGATATCGCATTCCTTTCCTTCACCTTCCAAAGTTGGTGTCCCTCCCAGACGTCCCACCCGGTCAACGGGAGGCCGCTTTGGCAGAAATTGGCCATCTGCTAAAGAAAAGAGCCATCCAGCCCGTTCCCCCAGACCAGATCGGATCAGGGTTCTACTCCAGATTCTTTTTAGTGCCAAAAAAGACGGGGGAACTAAGACCAATCCTAGACCTCTCTCTCTTGAATCTGGCAGTCCCCAAAGAAAAATTCCGAATGGTCACTCTACAATCTATTCTCCCCCTTTTGGGAGAAAATCACTGGATGTGCTCGATAGACCTCAAGGACGCGTACTACCACATCCTGATGGACAGGCGCTCCAGGAGGTTTCTCCGCTTCCGGCTGGGAGCCAGTCACTACCAGTTCCGGGTCCTTCCCTTTGGTCTCACCACAGCCCCCAGGGTGTTCACCAAAGTATTAGCAGTGGTAGCGGCCCACCTGAGGCTTCAGGGGGTGCAGGTCTTTCCCTACCTGGACGACTGGCTTCTTACCGCCCAACAAGGCATCTACTTCTATTGGCTTGAGACTCCTTTCTCCATCTTGCTCCCTTTCTGGGCATCACAATAAATACAAAAAGTCCAACCTGGCCCACACAGCTCTTAGATTTTATAGGGGCCAGGCTAGACACAAGGAGTTTACGAGCCTTCCTCACTACGGACAGAGTTCTAAATCTGCAGCTCCAGGTGCGGGCCATTCTCCATTCAAGTTCTGTTCCAGCGGAGTTGGTCCTGAGGGCTCTGGGGTCCATGGCATCGGCTATAGCACTTCTTCCTCTTGCCAGGCTCAATATGCATTCTACAGTGGACGCTCTTAGTACAGTGGTCATACCTTGCTCTCCCATGCATCATCCCATAGCGATCAGCAAGGCTTGCAAGCGGTCCCTCTTGTGGTGGCTCCACTCCCGGATCTCCACAAAGGCCGCCCATTTTGTGCTTCTCCCCTCTCGCCACGGTGACCACGGACGCCTCCGCCTCGGGTGGGGGCACTTTGCGGGCCGGACCGTCCAAGGCACGTGGAACGATTGAGACCTTACTGCATATCAATGTTCTAGAGATGAGAGCAGTGCTCTTAGCGTTGCTAGCACTTCAGGACTTTCTTCCCTTGGGAACAATTGCGATTCAATCGGACAACATGTCTGTTGTCTGGTACATCAACAAGCAAGGGGGAACAAGGTCTTACCCTCTTTGTCGAGAGGCCATGAGAGTTTGGGAATGGGCAACCTCCACCAATCGCTTTCTAATAGCAACGCACATTCCGGGTCGGTCCAACATCCTAGCGGACAAGCTCAGTCGCACCATTCTGACCCCTTACGAGTGGTCTCTCAATTGTCAAGTAGCGAACGCATATTCGCACGGTGGGGAACCCCTTCATGCGATCTTTTTGCTTCTCCCTCAAACACCAAGTGCGACAGTTTTTTCGCTCTAATACCTCCTCCCGGAGGTACCCCAGGAGACGCTCTGGTGCATGCTTGGCCACCCGGTCTTCTGTATGCCTATCCACCCTTGCCTCTGATGCTCCAAGTTCTTCAGAAAGCCTCTCGGGTGGGTTGCAGAATGATTCTCATTGCTCCATTCTGGCCTCGACAGATCTGGTTCCCCTTCCTAAGGTCTCACTCGGTGAATCCTCCTTGGATTCTAGATCCCATCCGGATCTGATATCCCAGCCATCCTGCATTCCTCCTCCGAATCTGGACAACCTGAAGCTGACCGCTTGGCTGCTCCAGTTCCACGCCTGATAAGGACTCGGTATTTCTTCACCGGTAAAGGCCATTTTGGTGGCGGCTCATAAACCATCCACTAGAAAGGTTTACGAAGCAAATGGAAGCGTTTCTCTTTGTGGGCGGAGCGGCAAGGCCTGAATCCTTCACGGTTCCTCTCCCTTTAGTGCTTGACTTTCTAACCACTCTCTTTAACGATGGTGCCAGCAGTTCCACAGTCAAAGTTCAACTGGCGGCAATTTCTCACTATCACATTGGCCATGACTCTAATCCTCTTATGTCAGCCAAATTGTGTAAAATATTTCTTAAAGGTACTTTTCTTCTCAGGCCCCTATAAAACAAGCAGTTCCTCCTTGGGACCTTTCTTTGGTCCTACAGGCCTTGACCGCTCCTCCTTTCGAGCCAGCGGCTACGGTGGATCTCAAATTCTTGTCCTACAAGACAGCCTTTTGGTAGCCATTACATCAGCCAAGAGAGTTTCTGAACTTCAAGCTTTATCAGCTAAACCTCCTTACTTGGTATTTCATCCGGACCGTGTCTCCCTCAGGACCAACCCGTCCTTTCTTCCTAAAATCGCTTCTGAAGCAAACATCAATCAATCCATTAACCTCCTGTTTTCTTCCTAAATATGAAAACAAAGGTGAATATAAGCTACATTCACTAGATGTTCACAGGCAACTTAGATTTTATCTGAACAGGACAGCTGGTCATAGGCAATCCGACCAGCTGTTTATTTCCTTTGCAAAATTCAATTTGGGCAAGCCAATCTCTAAAGTTTCTCTGTCCCGCTGGATTTCACAGTGCATTTTATTGGCTTATCAAGCTTCAGGAAGGCCCGCACCGGAGGGTGTTCATGCCCATTCAACCCGGTCAGTTTCTACCTCGGCAGCCTTCAAGGCTAGGATTCCTCTAGATGATATTTGTGCAGCAGCCACGTGGGCTTCATCTCATACGTTTATTTCCCACTATAAGTTGGATCTTGCATCTAGGGGTAGAGCATCCTTTGGCTCCTTGGTGCTCGGAATATCCTTCCATGATGGCGCCCAAGATTCAGGTAGCTGGGGACTCTGTCCCACAGGTTGCAGACAAATGAATATCCTACTTCAGATTTAGAAGTTATGTACTCACCATAACGTTCCATCTGAGTAGGTGTATTCATTTGTCTGCAACCATCCCGCCCTCCTATCCCCCTGGCCTTTCAGTTTCCTGCATGTTCTTTGTTACCCTTTTTAGGGTATTGTTGCTTTGGCAAACTCGATCTGAGGTCATGAGGGTAGAGCAGGGCATTATGGGTGAGGGGAGGAGCTGAGAGCTTGGATCCATAGCTGGAAAACCATGCCGGTTCGGATCCGATATCGGATCCATAACCCACAGGTTGCAGACAAATGAATACACCTACTCAGATGGAACGTTATGGTGAGTACATAACTTCTAATTCTCTGCACTTCCCTTTGGCTTATCTACTGCGCCCAGGGTATTCACAAAGTGCCTGGCTCCTGCCATTGCATACTGCAGGCAGAGAAATATTCAAATTTACCCATACTTGGACGGTTAACTGATTCAGGTGGACAGTCAGGAATTGCTACTTCAGCCCCCTGGCATTTGTAAAAAGACTTCTAACATCTCTGGGGTACACCATCAACGGAAAGAAATCCCATCTGGTGCCCAGCCAAAAGATTGTATTCCTGGGAGCAAGCTTGAACAATTTCCCAGTTGGCGTTCCTTACTCCAGAAAAGCAGGTTTATTTGACAAAGTACTTCAAACTAATGGCCACCAAAACCCAGCTATCTGCAAGAAAAATGCTGCAAGCCCTAGGGTTCATGGCCTCATGCATTCTACTAATTCCATATGCAAGACTACATATAAGGAAACTTCAGTGGTACTTAAAAAGTCTCTGTTGCCAACATTCTCAGTACTTGGAAGCAATGATTCCTAGCATTCCTTGTCTAAGGGCAGAGTTCCTTTGGTGGGCAGAGGCTTGCAACCACAACAAGGGACTCTCCTTCACTCAGCTGCTCGCTGCCCAAACTCTGACAACAGGCGCATCAGACTATGCATGGGGGGCTCATATGGCAGGCAAATGGAGCCCGCGACAAATTCACCTGCATGTCAATCAAAAAGTAATGTTAGCTGTACAGAATGCTCTGACAGCCTTCAAATACCTTTTCCTTCCAGGACAACTCTTGATAAAGACAAACAGTACCACAGTTATGTGGTACATAAACAAGCAGGGGGGAACTCATTCCTACCCACTCTGCAAGTTAGCAGTGGCCCTGTGGAACACAGCCTTGAGCAACCATGTGTCACCTGCAAGCTCAGTTCCTGCCAGGCAAACATAATTCACTGGCAGACTACTTAAGCTGAACTCTACTAGACCCACACGAGTGGAAACTGGAACCCAGCTCATTCTACAGGTGGGGGAGACACCAGAGATGGATGTCTTTGCCTCCCCCAAAACCATCAATTGAGCAAATATTGCACCAGAAATCCCCACAGCCAAGCATGGAAAGTGGATGCCCTATCTTTTATATGGGAAAAACTCTCAATTTATGCCTTTCCCCCTCTGCCCGTACTCTCAAAAGTACTTCTCAAGACCAAACAGGACAGACCAAGGGCAATCCTTATTACACCACACTGGCCCCACCAGCACTGGTACCCATTCCTTTGCAGTCTGACAGCAGTGCCACCCTGGCACCTACATCAGACCCCCTCCCTGCTGTTCCCAGCAGAAAACCCTGAACCTTGCAGCCTGGCTTATTCCCTGAATACACCACCAGCAACCCTTAGCAAACAGGTGATGGATGTCATCCTTGATACTAGAAGGACCTAGTAGAAGTACTAGGAAATCCTATTCAGAAAAGTGGAAAAGATACTGTTCTTGGAGCCAGTCTCAAGGAAAGGACACAGCCGTGCCCACCTTGCCTCAAATCCTAGATAACCTAGCAGAGCTGCTCCACAAAGGCCTGTCTTTCTCATCAGTTAAGATTCATTCCTTGGCCGTCTCAGCTCATTATGATACTGTGCCACCTCTCTTTTCTCACCCTCTGGTCAAACAGTTCCTGAGAGGAGCTAAAAATTTAAGACTCCCGAGGAGAGCTCCCACCCCTGCCTGGGACCTTAACTTTGTACTAAAGAAGCTCACGCTCCACCCTTTTGAGCCTGCTGCTACAGCAGAGTTAAAATTCCTCTCTTGGAAAACAGCCTTACTTCTAGCCATGACTTCAGCAAGAAGCGTGTCTGAGTTACAGGCACTAATGGCTGTGGAACCCTTCGTTATTTTACATTCTGACAGGGTTTTCCTCAGGACTTAACCCATAATTTATGCCCAAGGTGGTGTCCAGTGTGGCTGTAAACCAATCTATTCATTTATCGACTTTTTTCCCTAATCCTCAGAGTAAAGGGGAAGGGATCCTGCACTCCCTGGACGTCCACAGACAGCTCAGATTCTACCTTGACAGAACTAAGCCTTTCAGAAAATCTGACCAGCTGCTAGTCAGCTTTGCTACAGGGGCAGAGGGCAAGGCCATTTCAAAGCAAACCATTTCCAAATGGATAGCACACTGTATCCATTTCTGCTACAAACACCATGGAAAGCCTACCCCACAGGGGATCAGAACGCATTCCACTAGGGCTACCTCAACCTCTAGAGCATTTCTCAGGGGAGTCCCTACCAGGGACATCCTGCAAGCTGCAACCTGGAGTTCTGTACACACCTTCACTAAGCATTGCCACTTACCTGTCTTTTTTCTAAATCCAGAGCTGGATTTGCCACACCAGTCTTACAAGGCCTGCCAGCCCTAATACTACTTGACTGCCTCCACCCTTCTCAGATTTGGGAATCAACCCAAGTTTGATGACTGCAACAGTGAAACACGAAGAACATAGTACAGTTGTGTACACTTACCATAGATGTAGATGTTCGAGTGCATTCACTGTTGCAGTCCTGGTTACCCTCCCCCCAGCCCCCTGACTTTTCTATGCTTTCTACCTGTCATCTTTGTGGCCATATCTTATGGCTGTGGTATTTACTTTTTACTGGAGGTGGTCCACACCATGTAATTGCTCCCTATTTTGAAGGCTCCTGACATCTGGGGCAAGAAAAACTGATGTAATGGTGTCTGCTACATGTTTTATATCCATGACGACCTGACATGGAAGAAGCAACAGCATCCAATGTAGAAATCCCAAGACTCTGGTATTCAGGCTGACTGAGGGCTACCTGCAGGCAGATAACCCAAGTGTGATGACTGCAACAGTGAATACACTCTTAACATCTATATTTATGGTAAGTGTACACAACTGTACTTTCCTGAGAGGGGCTAACAGCTTAAGACCACCAAGAAGAGCCCCTTCCCCTGCTTGGGATCTTAACTTTGTGTTGGAAGAGCTCATGCAAACCCCCCTTTGAGCCTGGAGCGACAGTAGACTTAAAATTCCTCTTGCCTCTGGCCATTACTTCAGCTAGAAGAGTGTCTGAGCTACAAGCACTTATGGCTGTGGAACCTTTTATCATTTTTCATGCTGACAGGTTCTTCCTCAGGACTAACCCAACTTTCATGCCTAAAGGGGTGTCCAATGTGGCTCTCAACCAATCTATCCATTTGCCCACCTTTTTCCCTATTCCTCAGAATAAGGGGGGAAAGGATCCTGCACTCTTTAGACGTGCACAGGCAGCTCAGATTCTACCTTGATAGGACTAAGCCCTTTAGGAAATCTGACCAGATGCTCTTCGTGTTTCACTGTTGCAGTCATTACATTTGGGTAATCTGCTGGCAGGTTGCCCTCAGTCAGCCTGAATTCCAAAGTCTTGGGTCCTGCGTCAGTTGCTGTCTTTACTTCCAAGACGTCAGGTCATCAGGGTTATAAAACATGCAGCCGACACCATTTTCTTTAGTCTTTCTTGCCGCGCGGTGCCCGAAGCAGAAGCATTTTGCAAGTGCCGGTCGGCCGACTACTGAAATATTCAAGTTTGAGTTTCAGAACCGAAGTCTTCACTAAAGCTAAGTACCCCGTTGGGGAAACTTTTTCTTGCTTTTTACCGATGTCAGAAAAAGTTAATAATTGTATTACTTGTGGGAAGCAAATACCTCATAAGGATTTCCATTTATACTGTATTCCTTGCCTAGGCCCTGAACACAACGTGCCTCACTGTCGGTTTTGTGCTAGATTTAACCAACGCACTATTAAGCGTCAGTATATTTTTGCATCTAAGTATTTTGGAAACAGATTTAACTAACCAGAAATGTCGTCGGATAGCAATCCGACTACCGGAGTGCATAAAAAACACAAAGAAAAGGACGGAGAAAGGCAGTCGAGATCCAAAACCGACGACGAAGCTTCTCCTAAGCCGTTCGCCTGTACTCAGGCACTTTTGCAGACCCTGATACCCACTACCTTCGAGTCGCAGGCTTCTACCGACACCCATGTGGAGTCCGGCATGCCGCAAGATACTCAAGGTATTGGACCGACGAATGTATCTCCCTCGGATGGGTTTGGAGCCGCTGAGCAGGCACCGGCTTCTGAGGGTGTATTCAGACCTCAACATTTTTATATCAAACCAACAAAAGCTGCAAAACCAAAGGCAAAGACACCTTCTAAAACTAAAAAAACAATGCCTGAGCCACGTGCACAGGCCTCTATGCCTAAAAAATAGATGATCAAAATGGCTGAAGACCTTATTACCTTGATCAGGGGTACCCATCCCCCTCCAGGTAAGAGGCCTAGGCAAGACACTGACGATGAATCTTCAGATCAGGTTTCTATTTCTTCTGATTCCTCTTCTGATCAGGAATTATCTTTACCTCCCTATGAGGATTCTGATGCTGAGGAGTCTGTTCCATTTGCATCTCTTCCTGAGGATTATTCATTTGGAGAAACCTTGCATACCTTAAGGGAGCATTTTCACTGAGAGAGTCAATACTTCTCAGAATCAAAAAAGAGGCTCAGGGATTTCCTCCTTCTCCCTCAGCACAAGCCTTTAGCCATTCCCCCTGTTTTAGACATTGTGGATGATGTGTTTTCTGAGTCAAGCCTGACCCCTGACTCCTTACCTCCGGCTCCGAGTAAGCCTGACAGGTATTACAGGGTCCCTGACTCTCATAAATTTTTATTTAGAAACCCTGCTGCTGATCCTGAAACTATTTCACAGGGTCCAAAGGGAGTTAAGGTCTCAACAGCAAAAAACTCTACCCCGTCCGACAGAGATTCAAGAGCACTGGACAGATGGGGAAAAAAGGTTTATACATCTGCAACCTTGGCAATCCGGGCCTTAAACTGTCAATTTCATATGTTCAAGTCCCAACAACATGTTATGGGATTGCTGAAACAGAAAATTATGTTGATTTCAGAATGTACAGAAAATAAGGAATTGCAGGAATTATTGCATGCAGCTAAACAAGTTGGAAAGCATACTTTGCAATGTGGTTTTGATTCTTTAGAGGCCTCCTGCAGGGCCGCAGTTACTGGATCTGTGATTAGGAGGCATGCCTGGTTAAAGGAACAAAATTTGCCTGATCATGTTAAAGCTAAATTGCTAGTTGCACCTTTACAGCATGATTCTCTGTTTGGTATTAAGGCAGAAGAGGTTTTAAAGAAAATGGAAGACAAAGCTAAGTCTATGCAAACTGTTAAAGATTTCTTACAAGTGCAGCCACCTAGATTCAGTAGACACTGGCCTACAAAAAATTGGTCCTTTCCTGTGTCAGACAGAGCTCAAAGGAGCAAATCCAGACGCCCTAAGGGTTCCAGGTACCAGGCTCAAGAATCATACAGGTCAAAGCAATGGGATGCATCCACTCCCAAATCTGGAGGAGATAAAACGCAAACCTACAGAAAGCAATCCCAATAACTTCCCTCTGCCTACACCAAGCACTTATCTTTTGGCAGCACCCATAGGGGGAAAATTAGCACTTTTTGCCCAAAATTGGCAATTAATAACCCAGGACAAGTGGGTACTAAACATTGTATCACAGAGATACAGATTCCATTTCCACACTCTGCCAGTGACAAATGGTTGGCCAGATCTGCCAAAAACCAATGGGCAGAGGCACAGAAACAGGTTACGTCCCTCATGGATATGGGGGCCATTCAGACAGTACCAGAACAGGAAAAAGGACAAGGTTTTTACTCAAGACAGAAAGGACAAGGCCTGGCGGCCAATACTGGATTTATCGATTTTGAACACATACCTGGACATTCCAAAATTCAAAATGGTCACTTTGCAACAGCTTCTGCCCATGCTGGGCAAGAATGCTTGGCTGGTGGCTTTAGACCTAAAAGAGGCATACCTGTATGTCTGAATAAGACAACCGTGCAGAAGATACCTCAGATTCAAGGCTGGCTTAATGCATTACCAATTCTCTGCACTGCCCTTTGGCTTATCTACTGCGCCCAGGGTCTTTACAAAGTGCCTGGCGCCAGTAATTGCATTTTGCAGACAAAAAAGTATTCAAATATATCCTTACTTGGACGACTCTCTCATTCAAGCAGAAAACAAGGACACTCTTCTACGACATCTGGCGTTTGTGAAAAGGCTTCTAACATGCCTAGGGTACGCAATAAACGAAAAGAAATCACAACTGGTACCCTCTCAAAAGATAACATTCCTGGGTGCAAGCTTGAATACAACTGCCCAGATGGCTTACCTCACGCCAGACAAACAAAGGCAACTGACTACTTACTTTAAACTGATGGCAACAAAAACCCAGTCTTCTGCAAGACAAATTCTGCAGGCTCTAGGCTTCATGGCATCCTGCATCCTACTAATTCCATATGCAAGACTGCATATGAGGAAACTTCAGTGGTACCTAAAAAGTTTATGGAGTCAGCATTCACACAGTCTGGAAACAATTGATTCCTCTCATCCCCTGCCTGCAACAGGAGTTTCTATGGTGGGCAAAGGCCTGTCACCAAAACATGGGACGGCCCTTCACTCTACCCCCTGCCAGCCAAACCTTAACAGACGCATCAGATTATGCCTGGGGGGCCCACATGGCAGGAAGATGCATTCAGGCCATATGGGCACCAAGTCAAATGCATCTACATATCAACCAGAAAGAGATGCTAGCTGTTCAAAATGCCCTAACAGCCTTCAAGGACTTACTTCATCCAGGACAACTACTGATAAAGATGGCCAACACCACAGTCATGTGTTATATAAACAAGCAAGTTGGCACACACTCATACCCCCTTTGTAGATTAGCCATGGCACTGTGGGACACAGCTTTGACCTACCAAATAAATCTTCAAGCTCAATTCCTGCCAAGAAAACAAAACACTCTGGCAGACGATTTAAGCAGAAACCTTATGGATCCTCATGAGTGGAAACTAAATCCACAAGTCTTCATCATGATAGCAGAGAAATGGGGGAGCCCAGACATAGACCTATTTGCCTCTTTTCAAAATTATCAACTAAAAAGATTCTGCACAAGGACTTATCACAGACAAGCATGGAAAGTGGATGCCTTATCCTTCAGTTGGAAAAACCTATCAGTTTACGCCTTTCCTCCTCTGCCTCTTCCACCCAAGGTCCTCCTAAAAGTCAGACAAGAGAAGCCAAAGATGATATTAATTGCCCCGGACTGGCCCCGCCAATACTGGTATCCAATCCTAAGGAACTTGTCTCAATACCCAGCTTGGACCTTGCCTCAAAAACCACAACTACTGTCCCAGCAAAACAATCAGATCCTGCACAATCCACTACAGACTCTGAACCTGGCAGCATGGCTAATCCTGTAAGCATAAGGACAACACCTCTCAGTAAAGCTGTGATGGATGTCATTTTGGAAGCCAGAAGGCCTAGTACTAGAAAATCTATGCTGACAAATGGAAGAGATTCTGTGCTTGAAATCAAGCACAAGGAACTGATACAACAGAACCTCATATTCCTCAGATGTTACAATACTTAACTGAGATGCTTGAAAAAGGCCTATCTTTTTCATCAATCAAAATCCATGCCTCTGCCATTTCGGCTCATTACAATACAGATCCACCAATCTTTTTTCATCCTTTAATAAAGCAGTATCTTAGAGGAGCCAAAAATGTAAGGCCTCCTAGAAGATCACCATTACCTGCATAGGACCTCAATTATGTGTTGGAAAAGCTCACCCTGCCTCCATTTGAACTAGCAGATACCACTGATATAAAGTTCTTATGAAAGACAGCTCTGCTACTAGCAATTACTTCAGCAAGAAGAGTTTCAGAGCTACAGGCCCTCATGGCTGTAGAGCCTTATCATATTTTACCCAGACAGGGTGTCTCTTGAGGACAAATCCTACTTTTATGCGTAAGGTCGTTTTCAGTGTGGCTCTTAACCAAAGAATTCATTTGCCAACTTTTTATCCAAATCCACAGAACAAAGGGGAGAGAATTCTGTATTCCTTGGACGTACACAGATAGCTAAGATTCTACTTGAGCAGGACTAAAG
Organism: Protopterus annectens; assembly: GCF_019279795.1. Lineage (NCBI taxonomy): Eukaryota > Metazoa > Chordata > Ceratodontiformes > Protopteridae > Protopterus > Protopterus annectens. Next base: position 1,081,107,547 of record NC_056730.1, on the reverse strand, counting down.
CTCTAAGAAAAACTGAGCAATTACTAGTGTCATATGCTGCAGCATCAGAAGGAAAGGCTATTTCAAAGCAGACAGTTTCAAAGTGGATAAGCCATTGCATCCGTTTCTGCTACTTACACCATGGCAAACCTGTGCCCAAGGGCATTAGGTCTCACTCCACCAGGGCTGCAGCTACTTCAGCAGCCTTTCTCAGAGGAGTACCAACCAAGACCATTCTAGAGGCTGCTACTTGGAGTTCTGTTCACACCTTTACAAAGCATTACCATTTGCCTCTGTACTCTTAAGTCCAGGGCAGGCTTTGCCACTGCAGTGCTGCAGGGCCTTATAGCCTCACCTATTGCTGTTTAGCTCCAGCCTCCCAACCATAGCTTTGGGATTCTACCCAAATGTAATGACTGCAACAGTGAAACACGAAGAACATAGTACAGTTGTGTACACTTACCATAAATGTAGATGTTCGAGTGTATTCACTGTTGCAGTCCAGGTTACCCTCCCGCCATCCCCCTGTCATTATACAGTTCATCTTTCCTTCTCTATCTTCTGCAACCTATGTGATGTATTTGCTTCTAGATGAAGGTAAAGTTTATGTAGATGCATGTATGTATATATATATATATATATATATATATATATATATATATTTAGAATATTGCTACCTTTCTGGGGGCACCTGACATCGGGGGCAAGAAAAACTAAAGAAAATGGCGTTGGCTGCATGTTTTATACCCCTGACGACCTGACGTCATGAAAGAGAAGACAGCAACCGACGCAGGACCCAAGACTTTGGAATTCAGGCCGACTGAGGGCAACCTACCAGCAGATTACCCAAATGTAATGACTGCAACAGTGAATACACTCAAACATCTATATTTATGATAAGTGTACAAAACTGTCTTTTACTAGTCAGCTTTGCACCAGGGGCAGAGGGTAAGGCCATAGCAAAACAAACCATCTCCAAATGGATAGCACACTATCCATTTCTTTTACAAACACCATGGGAAACAACCCCCTCACAGGGTCAGAACACATTGCACTAGGGCAACTTCAACCTCCACAGCCTTTCTCAGAGGAGTCCCAACCAGGGACATTCTGGAAGCTGCAACTTGGAGTTCTGTTCATACCTTCACCAAACATTACCACCTGCCTAGCTTTTCCAAATCAAGGGCAGGCTTTGCAACCACAGTCTTGCAGGGCATACTAACCAGCCCCTACTCTTCTTGACTGCCTCCACCCTTTCTTCAGCTTTTCGAAACGCCACTGTACTCGCTTATCCACTCACCACTGTCAGCCAAAGAACCTTTGTAGAGGTAAAATAAACTTCTACACAAAAGAATATAGTGTAAAAGCAGTTTAATCCACAAAAACGTTAAGCGCTTTCACTCACTAAACATGAGCTTCCTCAGAACGTTCAAACAGCTGTTTCAAAAAAGTTTAAATGTCCTTATTGGCACCAAAAGCCAACCTACTGAGTCATTTTCTTAAAGCTGACACATCCTAAAAATATGCATAACTCACAGCTAATACAGTAATGCCCCTTCTAAAATACATAATTACTATATAAAACAAAACATTGTTGATACAGTGTAATAACAGTATTAAATGTTGCTAAAATAAATCATTCTCGTAAAATACATACTTATATACACAATCATAACCCTATTTCTAATAAGGGTTTTACAGAAATGTGTTAATTTAAACCTGGTGGTGTTGCTGCATCAGTCAGCAACTGCCACCTTACCTCTTTGCATCCTAATACCTTTTTAATGCTACCTCCCCTAGGGTTAATCCCCACATTCTCCAAAATGGCAAATTTAAAATAGTGTTCATTCCTTGACTATCTATACATTTGAACAACGCGCTGTTTTGATCTTTGGATCTAATACTATATAAATGGGAGTAAATTCTTTTCCTAAAATTTCTCTCGGTTTTTCCAATGTAGTATGCTGAACATGCCATACATTTGGCTAAGTATATGACAAATTTGGTGTTACAATTACCTTGTCTGTATCGCATTTTTGTCTTGTTGATATTATTCAGTGTTAAGCCTCTGTCTTCACAAATAGCGAAGCACTGATGACATGCACCACATTTCGATGTGTGTGTGACACTCTTCTGTTTTTGCTTCCAAACCTCTTTCCAAAAGTATTTTCAAATTGTTGCCCATTTTGTATACAAATGTCGGTTTGGGGCCTAATATTTCCAACTTTTCTTGATCTGTCAATAAAACATGCCAATTTCTGCTAAGAATTTCCTTAATTTGATTACTATATGGACCATATTCTAAAATGCAAGCTCTATTAAATACTTTGCTGTTGCTTTCTTCCTTCCTCGTATCACTGTTTCCTTGTGCTTGATTGTATTTAGCTCCTAATAAAGGGATATATTTTTTCCCCCATTCACTAGTTACATATTCTGTAACTTTCCTCATCATTTGAGGATCATATCCCCTATCTCTAAATAACTCAAAAATGTGTTAAATTCTTCCATCATGTCCCCATAATCTGATGTCATTCTCATGGCTCTTATACATTGCCCCTTGTAGATGTTATACATTAATTTTCTAGGGTGATTGCTGTTGTATTCAACATATGAGTTAGAAAAAGTACTCTTTCTGTGAATTACTATCTTAACGCCTGTACCGTCGTTGGTAATGTACGTATCTAAATATGCTACCCCTATAACACTACTTTCAGATATAAATTTAAAAAATTCACTACTATTCAAATATTCCATGAAAGTGTCGAAAGAATCCTGATCATCTTCCCATAGAATGTAAATGTCATCTAGGAACCGAGAATAGCATTTTATGTTGTAAAAGTGTATACTTTTAAATACTTTCTCCTCTTCCCAATCCAGCCTGACAAGATTTGCAAAAATGGGGGCGCATGCTGCCCTCATAGCAACGCCCTTAGTCTGTCTAAACATTTCCCCTTCATAGTAAATGTAATTGTGGTCTAGTACTATAGACATAAGTTCTGTTATAAGATAGATCCTATCCCAATCTAGAGAACTGTGTTTTCTAATACTGCTAGTGAAAGCCTCCATTCCTTCATTTCTAGGTATACATGAAAATAAGTCAGTCACGTCAGTAGATGTGAATAGCAAGTTCTTGTTCTTAATATCTACTGGGTAATTCATTAAAAATTCCCAGGAGTCTTTTACCATATGTGGGATGTTGTTATAAATATGTTTCAACATAGAATCCACTGCCACTGCTAAAGGAAACATCTTGGATTTGCTGCCTGATATTATTGGTCTGAATGGTGGGTCATTGACATCTTTGTGGACTACTAGTAGATTGTCTGAATGAGTTTAAACTGTACACAAGAAAGTTAAATTTGGCTCTGATGTTTAAAGATAAAGGGGAAAATAAACAGATGAACAATAATCTTTTAAAAAAGAAAAGTAGTTTACTGCCAGTGACTAATCCTAATGTACAGTTATGTGATAGGATGGTAACGCAGCAAATGTATCAGTTCAACAACAGATGTACAAGGAAGAAGTTAAAATACAATTTAACAGTGGAAGAAGCAGAGGTTTTGAAAGAGCTTAGAGAAGACAGTATACGGGTAATGAAACCTGACAAGGGCAGATGTATTGTGATATATGATGCTTTAGAATACAGTACTAAAATGCATGACATTCTCCACGGTACTGGTAATTACAACATAGTTTCATTAAATGAGATTAATATTGCATACAGCCGGATAGATCTGCACATTGAAGAATTTCTGTTGGACAGACGATTACTGAGGACTTATACAGGAAACTCTAGTGGGCATACCTAAAGTCCACAAAGATGTCAATGACCCACCATTCAGACCAGTAATATCAGGCAGCAAATCCAAGACATTTCCTTTAGGAGTGGCAGTGGATTCTATGTTAAAACATATTTATAAGAACATCCCACAAATTGTAAAAGACTCCTGGGAATTTTTAATGAATTACCCAGTAGATATTAAGAACAAGAACTTGCTGTTCACATCTATTGACGTGATTGACTTATTTTCATGTATACCTAGAAGTGAAGGAAGGCTTTCACTAGCAGTATTAGTAAACACAGTTCTCTAGATTGGGATAGGATCTGTCTTATAACAGTACTTATGTCTATAGTACTAGACCACAATTACATTTACTACGAAGGGGAAATGTTTAGACAGACTTAAGGGCGTTGCTATGGGGGCAGCATGCGCCCCCATTTTTGCAAATCATGTCATGCTGGATTGGCAAGAGGAGAAAGTATTTAAAAGTATACACTTTTACAACATAAAATACTATTCTCTGTTCCTAGATGACATTTATATTCTGTGGGAAGGTGATCAGGATTCTTTCAACACTTTCATGGAATATTTGAATAGTAGTAGTGAATTTTTGAAATTTACATCTGAAAGTTGTGCTATAGGGGTAGCATATTTAGATACGTACATTACCAACGACAGTACAGGCGTTAAGATAGTAATTCATAGAAAGAGTATTTTTTCTAACTCATATGTTGAATACAACAGCAATCACCCTAGAAAATTAATGTATAACATCTACAAGGGGCAATGTATAAGAGCCATGAGAATGACCTCAGATTATGGGGACATGATGGAAGAAGTTAGACACATTTTTGAGTTATTTAGAGATAGGGGATATGATCCTCAAATGATGAGGGAAGTTACAGAATATGTAACTAGTGAATGGGGGGGGGGGAATATATCCCTTTATTAGGAGCTAAATACAATCAAGCACAAGGAAACAGTGATACGAGGAAGGAAGAAAGCAACAGCAAAGTATTTAATAGAGCTTGCATTTTAGAATATGGTCCATATAGCAATCAAATTAAGGAAATTCTTAGCAGAAATTGGCATGTTTTATTGACAGATCAAGAAAAGTTGGAAATATTAGGCCCCTAACCGACATTTGTATACAAAATGGGTAACAATTTGAAAATACTTTTGGAAAGAGGTTTGGAAGCAAAAACAGAAGTGTCACACACATCGAAATGTGGTGTATGTCATCAGTGCTTCGCTATTTGTGAAGACAGAGGCGTAACACTGAATAATATCAACAAGACAAAAATACGATACAGACAAGGTAATTGTAACACCAAATTTGTCATATACTTAGCCAAATGTATGGCATGTTCAGCATACTACATTGGGAAAACCGAGAGAAATTTTAGGAAAAGAATTTACTCCCATTTATACAGTATTAGATCCAAAGATCAAAATAAAGCGTTGTTCAAACACATAGATAGTCAAGGAGACAAACACTGTTTTAAATTTGCCATTTTGGAGAATGTGGGGATTAACCCTAGGGGGGAGGTAACATTAAAAAGGTATTAGCATGCAAAGAGGTAAGGTGGCAGTTGCTGACTGACGCAGTGACACCGCCATGTTTAAATGAACACATTTCTGTAAAACCCGTATTAGAAATAGGGTTATGCTTGTGTATATACGCATGTATTTTACGAGAATGAATTATTTTAGCAACATTTAATATTGTTATTACATTGTATCAACAGTGTTTTGTTTTATATAGTAATTAAGTGTTTTAGAAGGGGCATTATTATATTAGCTGTGAGTTATGCATATTTTTAGGATGTGTCAGCTTTAAGAAGCTGACTCCGTAGGTTGGCTTTTTGCGCCAATAAGGACATTTAAACTTTTTTGAAACAGCTGTTTGAACGTTCTGAGGAAGCTCACGTTTAGTGAGTGAAAGCGCTTAACGTTTTTGTGGATTAAACTGCTTTTACACTATATTCTTGTGTGTAGAAGTTTATTTTACCTCTACAAAGGTTCTTTGGCTGACCGTGGTGAGTGGATAAGCAAGTACAGTGGCGTTTCGTATTGCTGGGGTTTATACATTTGAGTTAACCGAACGCCTTATTCAGTTGTTGAGTTTCTTCAGCTTTTGGAATCAACCCAAATGTGATGACTGCAACAGTGAAACACGACGAACACAGTACAGTTGTGTACACTTACCATAAATGTAGATGTTCAAGTGCATTCGCTGTTGCAGTCCTGGTTTCCCACCCTCCAGCCCCCTTGTCTCTCTCTTCCTCACTCCTTACAGGGCTGTTGGTATTTACTTTTTACTGGTTGTGTTCCCCACCATAACTTAGCTCCCCTATTTGGAGCAAGAAAAACTGATGTAATGCTGTCTGCTACCTGTTTTTATACCACGGATGACCTGACATCAGTCCTGATGCGACAGCAACCGATGCATAAATACTAAGCCTTTGTTATTTGGGCCAACTGAGGGCTTCCCCTGACAGGCTAACCCAAGTGTGATGACTACAACAGCGAATACACTTTGAACATCTACATTTATGGTAAGTGTACACAACTGTACTTTCTTTCCCTTCCTCCCCTCCATCCTAGATGCACCTTTGGGTTTAGGTGGATACCTAGTCTCTTCCTCCTCCTTTTATTGTTTCTCCTCCCTCCACATAAAGCATCCCGGTGCTTGGATTATGGCAGCAACACTTGGGGTTGTGGTCCTGGTTGTGCTGTTCCATGTGGGGATGAGTCATCCATGAGCGGCTTGTGCTGTGCTTCCTATGAGCAATTTGTGAACCTGTTGGAGCAAGAAAGACTTAATGGTGCCAGCCAACTTCCCTTTATACCAATGCCTTGACTTTGGCAGGGGTGGGAGTCCATCATCAGACCTGGAAAGTGAAAAGCTCTGGTATTTGGGTCAGCCATCAGATGTCTGAAGGGAAAAATCCCAAGAGCCAGTACTGCAACAGTGAATGAACTTAGACATCTGCATTTATAGTTGGCTACTACATAGCTGTACTTCACTGATTATTTCATCACTTTTGACCATTACTTAAAAAGCTCAGCTATTGTAGGGAACTCACTTCAACTGAAAGCGGTTTCTGTTGTCAGTGGTAGGTTCCATGAATATGGCTAGGCAGATCTAGGAGCTGTCTCGTAAAACATAGATAGGGTGTCATATATTACTCTGCTGTTTATTGAATAATGAGGCAAAGAGGTTGTTCATAGGTTCATAGGTTCATAGGTTTATACTAGGCTATCTGCCCGAGGGCATTTACAAGCCTAGCCCATCGTTTTGTGGCTTACGCCACCCCTTTAGTATGGGGAACTATACCCATTATTTTGCTGTGCCTCTGTCGAGCAGTGACACTGAGGTAATCCCTGGGGTATATCTGCGATCTCCCATCCATTGGTCAAGATTTCTCTTGAACAAGGCCAGCGAGGTGCTCTGCCTCACATGTACCGGGATTTTGTTCCACAGCATAGGGAGTCTTTGGGTAATGAATCTATCCCTCCAGCACGTCCTATTAATAGCCGTGTCGAGGTTTAAGTCTCCCGCCCTTGTGGCTCTGATGGATCTAGATTTTTTGAGGTGAAGCATATTCATCAAATCTGGGTTTGACATGGCCTTGTATGTTAGGCAAAGGTCACCTCTGAGCAAGCGTGGCGACTGAATAGAGCTGGAGTTCTTTCAGTCGGGCAGCATAGGACAGATTTTTGAGACCCTTTATCCTTTTGGTGAGGAACTTTTGTGGCCTCTCCAGCTGCTGCAGGTGTCGGGTCAGATACATCCCAAATGGGACATTGTACTCAATCATTGGTCTGATGAGTGATGAGTAAAGGGAGACTATGACCTCCCTTGATCTAGATGAGAATCCCTTCATGATAAGGTGGGCAATGTAGAAAGTCTTCCTAACTACTTTAGCTACATGGGTGTCGAATGACAGACTACTATCAACCTGGGTCCCCAGGTCCCTGATAACTTCTTCTGTGCTCAGTGGATTGCCACCTATTTGGTAGCTAGGGGTAACCTTGTTTTTCCCAAAGGGTATGACTATGCATTTTTGGCATTTAACTTCAGGCCGTGGCTCTGGCACCAGTTATCCGTTTCTGTGAGACCCTTCTGAAGGATATCTGTGTCAGATGTGTTTTCTACTATGGCCCAGTTTGCAGTCATCTGCAAACTTTGTCAGCCATAACCCTCCTGTGTTTGCTTGTACTTGGAAAAGTAGATGCCAAACAAGAGTGGGCCCAGGACTGAGCCCTGTGGGACACCACTTGTGACAGGTTTTGAGTCTGACATGGCGCCAGCAACTCTGACCCTGTGGGTTCTGTCACTCAGCCAGTTTGCAACCCATCTTGTGATGTATGGGTTAACATTTAAGCTGATGAGTTTTCAATGATACCCGAGTGGGGTATTGTATCGAAGGCCTTAGCCAGATCGAGGTAGGCTGTATGGACTGCCTTTCCTCGTCAATGGCTTTGGTGACTGTTTGAAGAAGTCAACCAAGTTTAAAAGGCATGATCTGCCTTTGACAAAGCCAAACTGGGTTGGATCCAAAGTCTGCAAATTCCCTATGTCTTTATTTATGAGGTCCATTATGATCCTCTCCATGGCTTTGCAGATAAGGCTTGTCAGGCTAATGGGCGGTAATTTCCAGGGTCGGTGGAGGCACCGCCTTTGTGAAGTGGGACCACAGTTGCAGTGCGCCACTCCTGGAGTGCGTATCCAGAGGTAAGACTTTGATTAAACAGCTGTCCTAGCTGTGGGTTTAATTCCTCATTGAGTTCGTGGAGCACACAGCCGGGGACACCATCAGGTCCCATGGATGCTGTGTTTTTGCTTTGGAGAGAGCAGTTCTCACTTGGGCTGGAGATGTTTGGGGGCTGCAATCGTTTGGTATAGATATCTCTCCTTTTGGGGAGGGGAGAAGTTTGCACTGAACCTGTCAGCCAGTATGTTGGCAATGTCTGTAGGATCAGTAATCTTCACATCATTTTGAACTAGTTCTGAGCATATCTGGGAGTTTCCTCCTAGGTGTCTAACATAGCTAAAGAAGGCCTTATGATTGTCTTTTGAGTCTTTAGCTATTTTTCTCTCGAAATTTGCTTTGGATGATTTTATGAGAGCTCTTAGTTTTTACTTATAGTGATCAAGGGTGTCTTACCTTTTAAGGATTTTGCTGTATCTTGTAGTAGCTTCCTCCTTTTATTGTAGAGTTTGTTTATGGCTGGGGTCCACCAGACTGGACGCTTGCCTTTGGTACTAAGAGTCTTTGTTTTGTTTGGGATTGCCTTATCCATGCAGTCCTGCAGGTGCTGGTAGAAGGCGTCTGTAAGTGATTCAGCGGCTTGAGTACTGTTTTCCACCAGCTCGGGGGCCTTAAAGGAGACCACACTAGTCTTTAGAAGTGTGAAGTCGGCTTTTGAGAAGTTCTTTACTGTGGTCTTTTTTATTTCAGGTGGGGGTGGGATGAGGACCTCCAGCGAGATTAGTTTGTGATCTGATCTCACCAGTGAGGGGTATACTTCCGGTGTTGAACATTGTGCTCCCATGTTCGTGATGATGAGATCAAGTATGTTATCTCCTCTTGTGGGGATGGTGACTAGTTGTTCCATGGCATTTGAGTTTATGAATTCCAGGAACTTTTGGGCTAGGGTGTTTGGGCTTGAGTAGTGTTCCCAGTCTATATTAGGGTAATTGAAGTCACCTAGTATGATGGTGTTTGGTGATACATTTATCCCTCTAGTGTTTTCAGGAAGGCCATGTGAGGTTCCTGAGTTTGTGAGGGTGGCCTGTAACATGCTACAATTTGCAGAGCAGTCTTGCCTATGGTTAATTGCACCTGGATGGTCTCCGATGCATCGTGCTTTGCCACCAGTCTTGAGGTGTGGGTGTCCTTAATGAATATGGATACCCCCCCTCCTTTCTTGGTATTGTCCGGATTTTGGGGCCGGAGCATGATATGAGGTAAAACCTGATAGCTGGGGTGCTCTCAGGAGCCTTGAACCAGGTTTCTGTCACAGCACAGACATCGATGTTCTCCATACTGAGAAGGGCCTCGAGTGCGTGCATTTTGAGATTGAGACTTCTGGCATTGAGCAGCATTACCCTTAGTTTTTTCCTTTTTGTGTTCTAGGGTGGTAGGTTTAGAATTTGAGCCTTGCCTAAAAAGGCACTATGGGGTGGCAAGAGCCTTTGCCAATATCCGAATCCCAGGGTGACAGGTGCAAGCCGTCCCTTGAAGCAGCGTGGCTTGTCCAGCATGTCATCCCAGGCAGACAGATACTGGATCCCCTTTGAATGACACCAGTGTTTAAGCCAATTGTTAAAGCTGATCATCTTATCTCTGTATTGTGGCATCACTCTTGGTGAAGGTAGGATACTGCTCAAGGTCAGGGTCATACCTGCCTGGGCTACATAGTCAGAGAGCTCCTCAATGTCTCTTTTCATGTAGTCCAAGGAGGTGCGTCTCAGGTCGTTTACACCAGCGTGGACAATGACTGAGTCATATTTGTACTTGCTGTTGAGAGACCTGAGTGCTTGCGTTATGTGGCGGATTCTAGCGCCCGACAGGCAGCTTACTGTGACCTTCTCCTTACTCAGTCTGGTGGCGGGACATCAGTGTGTCTGACTATGGAGTCACCAATGACTAGTGTGTCTGGCATTGTGTTTGGCCTTAAGGGCTGTGACTGTTTGACACTCTGACTGTGAGGTCTATGTGTTGCAGGTGTTGTGTTCTGAGGTGGTGGTTGTTTGGGTGTCTGCTTTGGTGGCCTCTGCTGTTTTGGTAGATTTTTGGTCAGAGCCTCCCAGTATGTCTTTGTGTGTTTATGTGTATGATTTGAGGTTGTAATGGTGCTATGTGAGACTGGGTCTATAGTGTGTGTGGTAACCTTCTCCTCCTGACTGGTCTTGCCAGTCCTGTGTTGAGAGAGCTCAGCCTCCAGTTTGGCCGTATAGTTGCATCTCTCGCATGTATTTGTGTTTTGTGGGAGGAGGAGAGGGTTGTCTGTGTACATGAGGCAATTGTAACATTGCCTCAGTATTCCCAGGTTCACCAGCTGAGCAGGAGAGGACACTAGCAACTGATCCCTCGACATGCTAGAAGGATAGACAAAAACTTTAAAAAGATTCAGGGGACGTGGGTGACCGAGAAATGGGGGTTACCTTTTGGGGTACTATCTATGACAAGAGTGCCGTATCAAGGTAATAAGTACTGTAGGAGCAAGTGCTAGGTTTAACAGATAGAGAATAGTCTACTTGGAGTCAAGTGGAGATGATCTTTTAGTTCTAGGATAAGCTGATTAGATCAGTAGTATAGTTCGAGGAAGGTAGTTTTAAGGGAAAATTTGAAGAGTGGACTTTAGGTAGCCGAATAGTTTAAACCTGCCTAACCGGCGCTGCCCTAGTGTGCAACAGTGGCAGCTCCGCTTAAATCAGCTAGCAGCGTTTACGCGTTTATACCAGGGGCTGGAAAAGCTAGAAACTGGCCCAAAGCGACCAATAAACTACTAGTTACTGGCTGAAACCTCACAAAACTGGACAAAGGCAGCTCAATGCTTCCCACTCCCACTGGTAAGCAAGGTAACTTCCTCTCCCCCAAATAAGGCAAGGAAACAGTACACAGGAACTACAACCAAAGCCCAGGAATCAGCAACTCTGAAACTGGACTAAACTAGTAAAGCAGGAAAAACAAGAGATATTTTTTCTTTTTTTTTTTTTTTTTTTTTTTCACAGAACAGGCAGAAACAGGTACAGCAAACACTTATAAATGCTATGAATCAGCTACTACAGCTTACACAGAAGAATTTGCTACAAATACAGTCAAATAGTAACAAACAAGGATTCCAAGTGCAATATTAAGTTAAATGCAGTTAAAACAGCTTCAGTGTAACAGAAAGGCAGGCGAAATACAGTCGCTAGGTATTCAGATGTGGAAAGCAACAAAATTATACTTAGTATCAAGAAAAGTCGCTTATTCAGCTCAGAAGGGCAGAGTCCAGCCTCTCCTCCCACAAGAGTGCAGACCGCAATCCTTCCTAACGTAAAATAACTGGCCTGAAGCCCAAGTGCTTAAACCAGAACTAATACACTTTTAGAATAACAGACACTGAGCTCTCAATCAGCAGTTCCTAACCTAGAAGGATGTAAGCTGCCTGTCCTGCCACCACAGTGCAGGCCACAAACCTTCCTAATGTAAAACAACTGGTCTGAAGCCCAAGTGCTTAATCCAAAGACTTAGAAATGATAGCTACACTTTAATCAAGTTACTACCAGCAGTAATAAATACAACTGAATACTTTAAAAATGCCTGGATTAGTGCTCAAGTTATACAAACAAAGCTAGATTCAGCAGGTCTGGATCTAGTCTATGCCAAACGAGGTGTACCAATTTCAGTAAGAAGCAGTTCAAATATGCAGGCACTATAAGCTTTAACCAGAAATTCCCAGCTCAGAAGGACAGAGTCCAGCCTCTCCTCCCACAAGAGTGCAGAACACGAACCCTCTTAATGTAAAATAACTGGCCTCAAGCCCAAGTGCTTAAACCAGAATTAATACACTTTTAGAATAACAGACACTGAGCCCTCAATCAGCAGTTCCCAACTTAGAAGGATGTAAGCTACCTGTTCTGCCACTACAGTGCAGACCACAAACCTTCCTAATGTAAAACTGGTCTGAAGCCCAGGTGCTTAAACTAAAAGGCTTACAATGAGTTACACCAAGCAGTAATAAATACAATTGAGTACTTTTAAGATGACGCAAGAGCAAAATAAAGTAAGAAAAAACACAAATACAGTATATATATATATTTTTTTTTTTTTTTTTGAAAGAGAGAAAGGAGTAGCAGAAACTAATCTGATTGGCCTTCTCAAATGCTCTCCCTGTACTGGGTAGAATGAGGTAATGACGCTAGACTGGGAGGAGGGTCCCAGATCAAATTTACACTAGGGGCGGGCAACTGCAAAGCCACCAACTATAAAAACACTATACCAACAGGGAGGGAAACAAACTGCAGAAGTGTTACTCCCAGCTGAAAAGCAGCAGTGAGCCTTTAAATGAAAGTTTTAAACAGCTAAAGGAGCCACTAGAAAAAAAGAGTTTAACTGCAACAAGTTATCATAAACAAACAACCCAACAGATGCTTAATAAGGGTGGACAATTTCCAGTTAATACCTCACACACAGTGAAACTAGCTAGAAAAAATACACAGTACACAAAGTGCTATAAACAACAAAGAAATAAAGAACAAAATAAACAAAAACCAGGATACTTAATGTTATATATTGTAGCTCCGAGTTTGCTGAGTGTCCTTCCTTCGATAAGCTCACTGTAAAATGGCTGAACACTCACAACTGAGCTTCTTAGGTAACAGAAAGTTGAAACCTGAGACAGTTTTAAGAAAGAAATCTCAAAAGAACCAATGAGGTGCTTAGTCTAAGCTGTAGTCCAGGAGACCTCAGTCAGCCAATGACCTCAAACAAGTCTCTCTCACTGAAATGCCTAATGGCTTTGGCTAAAACAAGATGTCCCTGAATTATGTACTCAGACACACAGCCTCCACAAACACTAGGCCCAAATACAAGCCTGAATATGGAAATGCTACAAATATCCACACTACTTAGAACAAACTGCAGAAGTGTTACTCCCAGCTGAAAAGCAGCAGTGAGCCTTTAAATGAAAGTTTTAAACAGCTAAAGGAGCCACTAGAAAAAAGAGTTTAACTGCAACAAGTTATCATAAACAAACAACCCAACAGATGCTTAATAAGGGTGGACAATTTCCAGTTAATACCTCACACACAGTGAAACTAGCTAGAAAAAATACACAGTACACAAAGTGCTATAAACAACAAAGAAATAAAGAACAAAATAAACAAAAACCAGGATACTTAATGTTATATATTGTAGCTCCGAGTTTGCTGAGTGTCCTTCCTTCGATAAGCTCACTGTAAAATGGTTAAGCTTTAGATTTACATTAGTTGCCCATGCAAATATGTATCTGAAGTACTCTGCATAGTTTATTAGTTGGGTTCCCATATCTTTTTCTCTGGGTTGATGCTAATAAATGGAAGAGAGGCATGTATTTCCTTTCTGTCCAGCCATTGTATTCACTCTTGTAAAAAGACCTAGTGAGTGAATTTGAGGATTCCCCCATGAATTCTGATGCAGATATGGGAGTCTCAGCCAGAACACTATGACAAAACTTCCTCCTTTATGTTGGTGCCTGCAATTGTTAGCTTATCCAAATTTTAAGCACCTTGTATCTTAGTGAGCATCTCAGAGATCTACTTTTTAGTTAAGTATCTTGAGTAATTATGTTTTTCCCGTACATGTAAAATCATTGCTTTACTGAAATTTATCTAACTTATTAGCTTAGAGGTATGGTACATTTTTGTACCTTTCCCTAGAAAGGTCGTCAGATCACATTACCATTGCTTAAGTAGATGTCATGTTTATTGTCTTACTGTAGTGGGTGTGGGAAGGAATTGCAAGACAAAGGTTGTTCTATGGAAGGCATGTGTGCTCCAGTTGCTGTGTCACACATTGCTGCAAGCAAAGATATCAGTTGCAGCAACTTAAGAGCATTTCCTGTATGTTCAGATATTGCACTGTGGACCTCATTTCCAGTGTTTTAGGAATCTTTTGTCATAAATTTGAAATTGTCCCTTTCCCAGTTTTTATAGACAAGACTGGTAATTATGACTCAGCTTGTTTTTGTATTACTTAATTTAAACTCTGCTGTTAAGGTAAGGTCTTATATATTTAAGTTTGTTAGTCAAGGTGTTTTTTAAACTGAAGTTGCATGTATAATTTTCTAATTGTATTGGTATGTTTTCATTTCTTAGAATTCTTCAAATTTTAATTTTCAGCATGATTATGACATGAGAGTAGATGACTTCCTCAGGCGCACACAAGCTGTTGTTAGTGGTCGACGTAGCAGACCGCGTGAAAAGGAGCGTGAACGTGAAAGGGATCGTCCCAGAGAAAACAGAAGAGAGAGAGAACGTGACAGAGGAAGAGACAGAGAACGAGACAGAGATAGAGAGAGAGAGAGAGACAGAGACCGAGAGAGAGACCGGGAGAGAGAGAGAGAAAGAGACAGAGACCGTGAACGAGACAGAGGCAGAGAACGCGAACGTGAAAGGGAAAGGGGAGAACGGGGTAGATACAGAAGATAATTCCTCATGAAGCATTGTAACATTTATGTTTTCATTTACTGTAGCAGATTTCTTTTGAAGTGTTCATATGTTACATTGTATAATAAGTTTATTATGCTCCATTTTCCCTCAGAGTGCTATTGTATAAAAAGAAAACCGGGCAATCCAAAAATTTGCTAAAACTGGCATTCATTTCAGAGTGTACTAGTATATGGAAGGAAATAGAAAAAAAATGTTGACTTGTAGTTTTCTCCATCAGCAAGCTTTACTTTATGGTTCATGATAGTTAAAAATGAAAGGAAAAAAAAACACCGATAGAAAACTGCACTTGCCTTGATAATGATTTGTGTAATTGCACATGGTTCAGTGAAGATAATGCTGCTATTAAGTATGCAACTTTCAAATATGGTAGCTGGCTGTACGGCAGTGTCATAATTATTTAATTTTTTTATTTGTATAACTTTTGTCTTTTTTCAGTGTTTTATTGATGAAAGCAATATTAATAACTGTATAATGGTTAGCCTCTTCATTTTAACTTTTTTTAAAGAGCCCACCAGTGTTAAAGAATAGATTTCAGATCAGTGATGTAGTTTGTCTTTTCCCTGAAATGTACATTGGTTTCATATACACAAAATTTAAATTCAGTTGTTTCAGTAATAAAAAAATACTACTTTTGTATAAAATAAAACAAAATGTACAATCAAGTGTTTTTTTTCTGTGACTGTGTTACTTTATGCTTTGATTTTTCATGAACTCTATAATGCAGAATTAATCAGTCTGTACTTTTGCTTTGTGCATTATAATGTTTACTTGTAAAGTAACAGTTCTTGCATTTTACAACTACTGCCACCCTACTACTTACTCATCATAAGGATTATTGCTGCAAGATTTAATTATTTGAATTAAAATTACCAAAGCTGAACATCACTCCCCGAACTTGATCATTTTTAGCTTGACTGTCCTTGGGAGCATGTGACTGCCATCTCAAGATGTCATTAGAGCATGCCCAGCTATAAAAGAGAATACACTGCACATACTACTGTGCTTTGCTAGTTTAACTTCTAAAGTCTTTGGTAGTGTGGTAGTGCTATGTATATACTTACTGTGTCTTTATTCATATATAGAAATAAAACTGCTCTGTATTATATATAGGTAATAACAAGCTCTCCAGGGACGGCCATGGGTGGTGCAGCAGTTGGCATTGTCGCCTCACAGCAAGAGGTTCTCCAGTTTGATTCTCAGCTGGGGTGCCTTCTGTGCGGCATTTGCATGTCCTCTCTGCAGTTGTGTTGGTTTCCTCCCACATTACAAAGCAGTAGGTGGATTGGACACACTAAATTGGCGGTAGGTGCGAGTGATTGGTATGTATGAACTACTGTGGCAAAGCTAACCTGGTGTAAACCTTGGCTGGCTCAACATGATTGTCACTATTGAAAGTGACATCCTGACCCCATGTGCAAAATGGGAAAAAGGAGTTGAGGGAGGATGGATGGATCAAGCTCTCCAGACGTCCAGAATTGTATCACTTTGTGTAGGAGACAGTAAATTTAACTGAGAGAATTGGGCGTTTGCAGACTTCATCTCAGAAGTCATCATGAAGAACCTTTGCTAGAGTGCATTTCTAATGTTTGTATATTAGTCATAGGCAGAAATCCATCTTCTCGGTAGAATTCCAAGAGCAATCCAACATCCCCAGATCAGGCATAAGCTTGAATCTTGGCTTTAAAAGTGCTTTTTTTTTTTTTTTTTTTTTTTTTTTTTTTTTTGCTTGCTGCAAGGCTGAACTACCCAAGTAGTACCATCTTTAAAGCTTATCCTGTCTTGTGGAAGATTTTAATTAATTAGGACACTGTGAAACTTGATGAAAAGACTGTTTGGGAAAAGTGAGACATTTTAGAGCCCTTCTAGAGTACAGTAAATTGCCAGTTCCTTTGGCAAGTACCAAACTGTCTGCCATGTATGAATAAAGGTAAATCAGGCTGAAATGAGAAATGCAGTCTGAAAAAAATCTCTATCTCAGGTTTATGGACAGAAGTTGAATTGAAAAACATAAGTGGGGTAATAGAAAGAGAGGGAATGTTGAGAAAAGTGGGAGTTGATGCTGAGATAAGAAAATGTCATGTAGTGACAAGTAGTATATGTAGTTTAGAAAAGTAGATGCGTGTAATGACAAGGAATCATTGTTAAGGGACATGTATTGCATTGTTATAGTGAGATGCAGTGTAAACGGGAAGAAACAAAATGGTTTAATGTTGAGTATATTTGTTCATAGTACCCAAATAACGTAATAGTTTTTAATCTAGAGGGAAAGAGTATATCTAAAGGTACGATAAAATGCAGTAAATAAGTGTCTACACTGGTGAAGTAGTGGAATAAAGCCCTGATTACCATACTCGCTCATGTGCTTGGTAGAGCATGGAGGATGGGCATGCGCCTGTCCTAGGAGGAACGTGAGTGTCCATGGATATGATCCAATTTTTTTTTTTTAGTACAAATTGTAGAAACAAATGTGCAGTGTGTCTACAATGATGGGCGGGGATGTCCATGCGTATATCAATGCCTTGCAAAAGTGCTAATCTGTAGTGCATGCTCCATCTGTAGATTGTCACTGAGGTGGGCACAAGAATTGTAAGACTTTAAGACTTGTAAAAAAAAAAAAAAAAAAAAAAGACCTTGCCCATGTGGCTGATTAATAATAGATCTCTCATGGTTGGCCACATGCCAAATGTTGGGAAATGAAGGGGCCAGCTGGCCAAGAGTACTTTGATATTGGAAGGCACCAGGGACAAAGTGTAGCCAAAACAAAAATGAGTGAGAATAATTGTAGGTAGATAATTAGTCACAATTCCCATGCACTGCATAGAACAATTAATTGTAGCACGTGCATTAGCTACACAGATGTACAGTTCCTCAGAACTGACTTTATATCCTTGACCTTATTTTTGTGTGGTAGAGGAAAGGCAGGGAAAGATTAGGAGATCTGAAATGTGTTGTCTGTCAGATGGCATTTGGAGTATCTCAGTGGGTTAATACAGTTAAGCTGAAATCCTTTGGAAAATGAAAGGTACTGTAGTAATATGCTTAAGCTGCCAAGTTATGTAGTTTCACAAGTTAAAGTATTTTATCTCTAAAAGTGTCAAAGATAATATAGTAAAATAGTTTAATTACACTGTTAAAGCTAAGTGCTTACCTATAAGGCAGAGTCTGTTGTATGAATTATGGACGTCTGTCCTTCCAGATGTTCATCGTGTTACACTGGTTATCCTGCCATCAGGCGGTCCCCAGTCGGCCTGAGTTCCAAAGTCTTGGTCCGGCATCGGTTGCTGTCGCTTCTTCCCTGACGTCAGAGCACCAGGGGTATATAAGAGGCATCCGACGCCATTTTCTTCCGTCTTTCTTGCTGCACAGTTCACAAGTGCCGGTCGGCCGACACCTGAGATTTTCGATTCGAATTTCAGTCCGAAGTCTTCAATAAAGCTAAGTACCCCGTTGGGGAACCTTTTCTTGCCTCAGTCCAATATCAGAAAAAGTTAATTGCATTTCTTGTGGGAAGCAAATACCTCATAAGGACTTCCATTCCTATTGTATTCCTTGCTTAGGCCCAGACCACGACATCACAGGTTGTCGGTTTTGTGCTAGGTTTAATAAACGAACTATCAAACGCCGTTTTGAATTTGCACGGCATTACTTTGGTAGGAAATTTAATTATATCATGCCGTCTGAGCAGCCGACGACCGGGATGCATAAAAAACGCAAGGATAAGGACAGGCAGCCTAGGAACAAGCCAGACTCCGAGGCCTCTGCTGGGCCTGTCGCCAGTTCTCTGGTTTTCAGTGAGGTGCCTACGCAGCCCCTGACGACCGCAGAACTGGAACCCCAGACAGCTGCAGATTCTCGAGCGGAGTCTCCTAGGCCGACGCAGCCATCTTCGTTAGGCCCTTCCGACACCGGAGCAGTAGAAGACCCTGGTGCAGTGGAAACACCTTCGGTTGCAGAAGGTGTCTTCAGACCAACTACACTCCCCAATAAATCTTATGCTAAGCTTAAAACTCCTTTAAAACCAAAGAAGACTGTACATCAGTCTACAGTTCAAGGTCCCATGCCTAGGAAACAGATGCTTAAGATGGCTGAAGATTTGATTACCCTAATCAGGGGTTCCCATCCCCCTCCTGATAAAAGACCAAGACAAGAGGAGGATTATGCTTCCCCTGACCAGGTTTCAATTTCCTCAGATTCTTCTGAGGAACAGGATTACACTTTTCCATCTTATGAAGACTCTGATGCTGCAGAGACTATTCCCTCAGCATATCCCCCTGAAGACTACTCCTTTGGGGAAACTTTACATACCATGAGGGGACATTTCCACTGGGAAGGCCAGGACTACTCTGATTCAAAGAAAAGGCTCAGAGAGTTCCTTTTACTACTCCAGCACAGACCTCTTGCTATCCCTCCAGTTTTGGATATTGTGGATGATGTTTACTTGGAGTCTAGTCTAAATCCAGACTCTCTACCTCCTGCTCCAGCCAAACCAGACAGATACTACAGAGTACCAGACTCACACAAATTCCTTTATAAAAACCCTGTGGCTGACCCAGAAACAATTTCCCAGGGTCCTAAGGGAGCTAAAGCTTCTATGGCTAAAAATCCTGTGCCCTCTGAAAGGGATTCCAGAGCCCTAGATAGATGGGGAAAGAAAATATACACCTCAGCAACTCTGGCTATGAGAGCATTAAATTGTCAGTTTTACATGCTGAAATAGCAATTCCTAATGTCTCAATTAAAACAAAAAATGAGCACACATACTGAACAGTCTGAATTCAAGGAAATGCAGGATCTGTTGCATGCAGCTGAACAGGTGGGCAAACATACTTTACAATGTGGATTTGATTCATTGGAAGCTTCCTGTAGAGCAGCTGTTACTGGCTCTGTCATACGTAGACATGCTTGGTTAAAAGAACAAACCCTTCCTGATCATGTTAAAGCAAAATTATTGGATGCACCTTTACAGCAGAATGTATTATTTGGTGTCAAAGCAGAAGAGGTTTTAAAGAAAATGGAGGATAAGGCAAAGTCTATGCAGACGATCAAGGATTTTTTGCAGGTACAACCCCCTTGTTTCAGCAGAAATTGGCCAACAAAAAACTGGTCCTATCCAGCTTCTGACAGATCACAGAGAGGCAAATACAGACGCCCAAGGGACAGAGGACAGGCCCCAGAAGACAAACACAATGACTCAATCCTCAAACTACCAAGCAAATCTCTCCTGGCAGCTCCCTTGGGAGGAAAATTAGCATTTTCTGCAGACAACTGGCACATCATCACAAAAGACAAATGGGTTCTAGACATTGTCTCTCAAGGATACAGATTCCACTTTCATACCTTACCAAGGATAAAAGGAATGCCAAACCTGTCACCAAATCAATGGGCAGAGGCACAAAAACAAATTACAGCTCTCATGGACATGAGAGCCATTCAACAGGTACCTACACAGGAGCAAGGATTGTACTCAAGACTCTTTCTAGTCCCAAGAAAGGACAAAGCATGGAGACCCATTCTGGATCTTTCAATTCTGAACACCTATCTGCAAGTACCAAAATTCAAGATGCTAACACTGCAGCAGCTTCTTCCCATGCTGGGCAAGAATGGCTTGGCTAGTAACGTTGGACCTCAAGGAGGCATACCTGCATGTTCCTATCAGACAAAATTGCAGAAGATACCTCCACTTCATTGCAGGTTCAACGCATTATCAATTCTCTGCACTACCCTTTGGCTTATCTACTGTGCCCAGGGTCTTCACAAAATGCCTGGCACCAGTAATTGCATACTGCAGACAGAGGAATTCAAATATACCCATACCTGGATGACTGCCTTATTCAAGCAGAAAGCAAGGGCATTCTTTTAAAGCATTTGGCATTTGTCAAACACCTTCTAAGTTGCCTAGGGTACACAGTGAACGAAAAGAAATCAAAACTAGTGCCCTCACAAAACATAATATTCGTGGGTGCCAGCTTGAATACAATGGCTTAGATGGCTTATCTCACGCCAGACAAGAAACAACAGCTGACTCAGTATTTCAAAATAATGGCAACAAAGACCCAACTCCCTGCAAGAAAAATTCTGCAGGCCTTGGGATTCATGGCATCTTGCATACTACTAATACCATTTGCAAAACTGCATATGAGGAAATTACAATGGTACCTGAAAAGCGTATGGACTCAGCACAGCCACAGCTTGGAAACAATGATACCACTCATTCCCTGCCTTTAACAGGAGTTTCTATGGCGGGCACAGGCATGTCACCTCAACAAGGGTCAGCCTTTCACCTTACCCACAGCCAGGCAAACTATGACAACAGATGCATCGGACTATGGGGAGCACACATGGCAGGACAGTGCATTCAGGGCAAATGGACTACAGATCAGAGGCATCTACATATCAATCAAAAAGAAATGCTAGCAGTACAGAATGCCCTAACAGCTTTCAAGAACCTCTTACACCCAGGACAACTAATAATAAAGATGGACAATACCACAGTAATGTGGTACATAAACAAGCAAGGGGCCACATATTCCTACCCTCTATGCAGGCAAGCAATGACCTTGTGGAACACTGCACTGTCTTACCAGGTTCAATTACAAGCACAATTCCTGCCAGGAAAGAAAAACACATTGGCAGATGACCTAAGCAGAAACATCATGGATCCACACAAGTGGAAACTAGATCCACAAGTATTTGCAATGATAGCTCAAAAATGGGGACGCCCAGACATAGATCTGTTTGCAAGCCCGTAAAACTACCAACTTCAAAAATTTTGCACAAGGACATTCCATCCACAAGCTTGGAAAGTGGACACCCTCTCATTCAGTTGGAAAACATTAACAGTGTATGCCTTTCCTCCATTGCCTCTTCTAGCAAAGGTACTGCTGAAAGTCAGATTAGAGAGGCCACAAATGATGCTCATTGCACCAGACTGGCCACGCCAACATTGGTATCCAATTTTAAGGAACATGGCCCACAGCCCACCATGGATTTTACCACAAATTCCTCACCTGCTCACCCAGCGAGACAATCAGATTCTACACAGCCAGCTCAAGACTTTAAACCTGTCTGCATGGCAAATATCCTAAACAACCAGCCAACACCTCTATCCAAAGCAGTTATGGATGTCATTCTGGAGGCCAGGAGGCCCAGCACCAGGAAAACCTATTCAGACAAATGGAGAAGATTTTGCACCTGGAACCAGGCTAAAGGCCAAAATCCCCTTAATCCAAACATTCCTCAGATTCTACAGTATTTAACTGAGATGTTGCACAAAGGTCTTTCCTTTTCATCTATTAAGATCCACGCCTCAGCAATTTCAGCTCATTACAACACGGATCCTCCTTTATTCTCACTTCCACTCCTACGACAGTACCTCAGAGGGGCTAAGAACATAAGACCTCCAAGGAGTGCACCAGCACCTACTTGGGATCTCAACTTTGTTCTGGAAAAGCTTACACTGCCGCCCTTTGAACCAGCTTTTTCAGTTGATTTAAAATTTCTTTCATGGAAAACTGCTCTGCTACTTGCAATAACCTCAGCTAGAAGAGTCTCAGAGCTACAGGCACTAATGGCAGTGGAGCCTTTCCTCATTTTTCATCAAGACAGAGTCTCTCTACGAACTAACCCTTCCTTTATGCCAAAGGTGGTATCCAGTGTGGCCCTAAACCAAAGTGTGACCCTAAACCAAACCATTCATTTGCCCACCTTTTTCCCCGAATCCCCAGAACAAAGGAGAAAGACTCCTGCACTCTTTGGACATTCACAGGCAATTACGTTACTACTTGGATAAAACTAAGGCTTTCAGAAATTCTGACCAGCTCTTTGTAGCCTATGCTACAGGATCACAAGGAAAAGCTATCTCAAAACAAAATGGATAGGGCATTGCATACGTTTCTGCTACACGCATCATGGGAAACCGGTACCTGCTAACATTAGGTCCCACTCCACCAGGGCTACAGCTACATCAGCAGCCTTTCTCAGGGGAGTGCCAACCAAGGGTATTCTGGAAGCTGCAACTTGGAGTTCAGTGCACACCTTCACCAAACTATTACTTACCTCTATATTCTAAGACTAGAGCTGGTTTTGCCACTGCAGTTTTGCAGGTCCTACTAGCTCCTTCTAACCCTGTTTAACTCCACCTCCCATCCTTAGCTTTGGGATTCAACCCAAGTGTGATGACTGCAGCAGGGTAACACGATGAACATAGTACAGTTTTGTACCTACCATAAATGTAGATGTTCGAGTGTTCACCCTGCTGCAGTCCAGGTTACCCTCCCTCCATCCCCTTTGAACTAGCTGAACTTATCTATACCACTCTATCCTATTCAACCTGTGGTGTATTTGCTTGTGCCTAAAGCTATTGTTTTATTTTTATCTAGCTATCTATATATATATATATATATATATATATATATATTTTTTTTCCTACCTATTGGGGGCACCTGACATCTGGGGCAAGAAAAACTGAAGAAAATGGCGTTGGATGCCTTTTATATACCCCTGGCGCTCTGACGTCAGGGAAGAAGTGACAGCAACCGACACCGAACCAAGACTTTGGAACTCAGGCTGACTGCGGGACCGCTTGACGGCAGAATAACCCAAGTGTGATGACTGCAGCACACTCGAACATCTGCATTTATGGTAGGTACAAAACTACTTTTTGTACCTACCATAAATGTAGATGTTAGAGTGTAAACACTACTGCAGTCCAGGTTACCCTCCCTCCTTCCCCTCTTACTTTCTGCTACGTACCTAGGTCAACTACCCTTTATTACCTATGGGGAGTATTTGCTGGTAATTAAAAATGGTTGTTTGCTTTTCTTTTATATATTTTACTAGCAATTTGAATTGCCTACCTATTTGGGGCTACCTGACATCTGGGGCAAGAAAAACTGAAGAAAATGGCGTCGGCTGCATCTTATATACCCCTGCCGCACTGATGTCAGGGAAGAGGCGACATCAACCGATGCCGGACCAAGACTTTGGAACTCGGGCCGACTGGGGAACCGCCTGACAGCAGGATAACCCAAGTGTAATGACTGCAGCAGTGTTTACACTCGAACATCTACATTTATGGTAGGTACAAAACTGTACTTTGTTTGTACATCTGTCAGCTTATTCATGTGTGTATGTATCAGGACACTGTTCACCTTGAATCAGGAACCAGACAAAGAGGGTGGGTGCACTATATGGATAGTGTGTGTTTGTTTTTGAATGCATGAAAGCTATGTGTGTGTGGGGGGGGGGTGTGGTTGCCATATTTACTGGCTTCAAGCTGCATTGCAGTGTAAAAGACTACTCTAACAATGAGATTGAGAAATGATAGCACTAATTGTAAGCCCTCTTATCCACTGGCAGTATCCATTTCTGTTTCAGAGGCAGCCCTACCATAGCTGTTTAACTTAATGAAGTGCAGCACAGTGGCTGGCTTTCTCTCTGGCCTACTGCAAATGTTAATTGAGGCATTTCTTGGAAAGGCATATGATAGTCATGCTCTATCCTAGAAATGCCAACAGTAAGTGATTTGCACAATTGAGTGATTCACAGAATCATTTGACTATTTAAATTGCCACCAGCCACATTAACATGGCCAAAAGCTCACGTCCACCAGTTGCTTTCAGTGGAGATGAGTTAGATTAGTTAGAGGTAAGTCTCAGGGAGCTTAGTAGACTTGTAGTGTTGAGGGGGGGGGGGGTGTGTGTATATAAAGAAATATGAATGTCATTTGGTGTGTGTCTGGGTGGTAGCAATATGGGGTTAGGTGGTTGGTAGGGCATGGGTTGGTGGGTGAGTGTATATATGGGTGAACTAGTGAGTGTGCAGGGGTGCAATTATATGATGGTGTGTGTGTGCTTGCAGAAGTATGGTGTGTGGGGGGTGGCATATATGAATTTGTGCATGTGCGGGGGCTATGGTGTGGAAGCCCTACCTCTAAACAACCCCCTAACAAGCAAATCCTACAGTACTGTGGGGGGGGGGGGACACTAAACAGAAGAGACTTGTAAGTATTATTCAGATCAACAGATTTCCCAGCACAAAAAAAAACATGTGGAACACTAGACAGGAGGGACTTTTAAATATTAGTGTAAGCCACTTACAAATTTAACAGAACAGTGGGTTTTGCAGCACAAAACCGTACAAACAGTAAGAAGTATGAAACTCTAATAGCTGGCATTGTTTTAACTGTAATCATTCGTGATTAGCAAAGGACAGGGAAAACCTAAAGAGGCAATGTCAGGGCCATTCTATAAACTTAGGGAAAGGCAAAGAGGTGTGACAGTGTGGCTGCATGTATACATAAAATAAGACACTGAAATCATGTATTTGAACATATGCATGTGTTGGGAGAGTGAATGGGGAGTCAGAGCTAATGCTGTGCAAAGGCCTCTGTCAGTAATTGCCACAGCAAAGTGCCTGTTAGCACTTGTAATCACTGAGTGTTTCAGAGACATTCAAATTGGCCAGTAATGAGGTGTCTTTTCATTGTGGCTAATGTGTCACTGAATCGCTGGTATCAGTGATCACATTGAAGGACCATTTTTGCTGTAGCCTTAATGCGTATGGGTGAGCCAGTTTTGAACCCTAGCTTAAATAGGTAGGTTATCTCTAATATGCATTATAGTCATTCAGTCCATAGTTGATAGGGAGAATCAACTTAGTGCAACAGTGACAGTAATAAAATGATCTGATGTCCTTTTCATTCTTCCTCACTGATGGGTTACAGTCCGACTCTGCCTCATTTCCAAGTCTTGGATCTTAGTGTAGAGCTCCTCCCTTTTCCCATAATGCACTACACCATCCACAACCCCCAGATCTCATTTGTCGCTATTGTGACCAGATATGGATTCCAGAGTTTCAAGTGATATTTCAGAGAGAAAAAAACTTTAGAACTAAGTTTAATGTTTAACTTCAAAAGTCTTCTATGTCTTCCTGTTCCTATGTTGCAGTATTCTTAGTGTGGGATTTCCCGCCTCAGGTGACTTGAACGTCTGCTCCTATACAAAAGTTTAAGCCTGGCTGCTGTAGGTACATGGGACGTCACACGCAGGGCCATAAACCAGGAACCTTGTATCTGAAGTCTGCATGCACAGACCTCAGAACTTTTCAGCTGCAGTTGACATCACATCAATCGCTTCACTCCTCTACTCGAAGACTTCTAAAGCTATGTACCCCTGTTCGGGATTTTTGCCTTTATTTGCTTGAGCTTGGTTTGCTGTAGTTACCGTTAGCTGATGTCGGCTAAGAAAGGTAAATGCCAATGCAAGTGCCAAATAATGCATAAAGAAACACGTGATTGTTGCGTCTTTTGTCTAGGCAGGGCGCATGACTGTAACGCTTGCTCCATTTGTCAATCTTTTGTACCCAAGATCCTCTGTAGTCATCTGGCCGCCCTTAACTTATACTTAGAAAATGAGAGGCTCACAAAACTTGCGATCATGATGGAACCAGAATCGGCCACTCCGATGGAACCACCACAGAAAAAGGCCAAGGTTTCCAGGTCTACTTCCTCTGCATCTCCGCCATCAGACGTCCTGCCAGCTTCTGATATAGGGGTTGAGGGACATCCGACAGAACTATCTACTTCGACAGATCCCCTCAAGGAATCCGCTTTGGAAGTTACGGCCAGTGCACCTGATGGTACCTACCGATGTAGAGGGGGAACCAGATATCATCGGACAACTGACCAGGATACCACTGCCTGAAACCTCTACCATTTTCCATGCTCCTGAACCCAGGCTTTCCCCAAGGCCTACGCCTGTAAAAAAAAAAAAAAAAAAAAAAATGACTCCACCTTCTGGAGTCCCAGACTGGCAATCCTTTACCAGCTCCTTGATGCAGGCCTTCATGGCCCTTCAGCCCACAGCCACTTCCCCTTCCACTGTTCCAGTGCTTAGTCCCAGGCCTGCTTCATAGGTTCATAGGTAGGTATTAGGCTATCTATCCGAAGGCATTTATAAGCCTAGCCGGAATGTGTTGGCTTTTGCCACCCCCTTAGTTTAGTTCCCTGTGCCTCTGTCCAGCAGAGCCATTGAAGTGATCCCTGGGGTAAACTTTCAGTTTCCCATCCACTCGTCAAGGTTTCTCTTGAAGAGAGTTAGCAAGGAGGTCTGCCTAATGTAGATTGGAATCTTGTTCCAGAGCATGGGGAGTCTCTGGGATAGGAATCTATCCCTCCAGCACGTCCTATTTATTGTTGTGGTGAGGTTTAGATCCCTGGAGCATGTGGATCGAGGGGATATGGCTTTCTTTAGATGGAGCATGTCCATCAATTCTGGGTTGGACATGGCCTTGTATGTCAGGCAGAGATCACCTCTGAGTAGGCGGTATACAACTGAGTACAGCTGGAGTTTCTTCATTCGAGCTGCATAGGGCATCTGCTTGAGGCCAGTGATCCTCTTGGTGAGGTACTTTTGTGGTCTTTCCAGTTGTTGCAGGTGTCTTGTAGGGTACATCCCAAATGGGGCATTGTACTCTATGATGGGTCTGATGAGTGATGCGTAGAGGGATCCAATGACCTTTTTCGATCTGGATGCAAACCCTTTTGTGATTAGGTGGGCCAAATAGAAAGATTTTCTAACCACTTTGGCAATGTGTTCATCAAAGGAGAGGTTACTCTACTTGGGTCCCCAGATCCCTTATTACATCTTCTGTATTTAGGGGGCTACCACCTATGTGATAGTTTGTGGGTACTTTATTTTTTCTGCCACTTCTCTCTCTTTGCCTACTGCCCAAGAAGGAGAGGAAGAACAGGCACCCTACTACTCATCTTCTGATGAATCCATCTCCTAGTCCTCATAAATTGCCTCCCCTCTTGAATACTATTCCCAGATAAGGAATCCATAGAAGGTGACTCCTCTCCAGAGGACATCACCTTTGGGGAGACTGTCACAAAAATGAAAGAGTACTTTAAATGTGACACTTCCAAAATGGCTGACACACAAAGGAGGTACTTTAAACTCCTCCGAGTGGAATCTCCTTCACCCTCAGCCAATTCCACCCATCATCCTTGCCTACCTTGATGCTTTCATCTCCGCATCAAAGAACCCAGACTCTCAACCCCCGGCCTCAGAGACCTGACAGGTTCTACAAAGTTCCAGATGAACAGAAATTCCTAATCCACCCTTGGCACATCCTGCTGTCACTGCTGTATCCCCTGATCAGCAATCTAGACTGTTTCCTTCGGCATCTCATCTGCAAAGCATGGACAGGATAGGAAAAAAGGTTTACACCTCCACCCTAGCCTTTCGAGCTATCAACTATCAAACCCATATGATTAAATATGCCTTAGATCTAGTCTCCCAAGACTGTACTCTCCTGGCGTCCACCTCTGATTGTCCTATCAAATCTGAGATAACATCTAAATTGTCCCAGTCTTCCCAGGTAGCCATTCTATTAGATGCAGTTATGCTGCAGCAGAGGCCTCTGCTAGATATGCTGCTTCGGCATCAGTACACCGAATACGCTCTTGGCTACACCTCCAGCCCCTACCATAAGATTTCAAGTCTAAAGTCCTAGATGCCCCATTAGGACACAACCTCCTGTTTGGTAAACAGTCTGCATACCTGTTCAAAAACCTGCAGGAAAAAAAGTAGAGCTTCAAGACATCAAAGCACTTGCTTGTGTCCCCCATCCCTAAAGACTACAGGAATTATCTGGCTAAGGCTACCTTTGTCAGGAGGTCCCCTCCTCTGCTACCCCTTCCTCTTCCAGGCATAGGAGAGGAACCAGGAGGCAAACCTCCTTCAGACCGGTTGCCTCATAACCCAGTCAAAAATGGCCTTTTCAAAATAGAAGTGGACCCAACAATGCGTGACTGCCTTGCCCAACTTCCCTTGTCAGCCTGCCTTTCCCACTACCTCCCCATTTGTAAATCCATCACATCAGACTGGTAGGTACTAGCAATCATACAAAATGGATATTTCCTTTCCTGGAAGGAAAAATCCCTTCCAAGTGGTATCCCCCCCCCCCCCAAAAAAAAAATCAACTCTACCTCTTCCCTCACATACTGTAAGACCTTCTGAGATTAGGAGCTATAGAATCTGTCCCTCCAGGCCAGGAAGGAAAAGGCTTCTACTCGAGACTTTTCTAGTCCCCTAAAAAGATGGCCCTTGGAGACCAGTACTAGCTCTATCCTTTCTAAACCTTTTCCTAAAAGTTCCATCATTCAGAACGTTATCCCTTCAAACTGATCTTCCTTTATTGCCAGCCCAGGCCTTTATGGCCACTCTAGACCTGAAGGAAGCATATCTCCATATTCCCATAAAACCTTCCAACAGAAAATTCTTGTGTTTCACTAGGCCCTGCTCTCATTTTCAATTTACAGCCTTGCCCTTTGGTTTGTCTACTGTACCCAAGGTATTTACAAAATGCCTAGCCCCAGCCATAGCTTTCTGCAGAACCACAGGTGTCCAAATCTACCCCTACCTAGACATCCTCATTCTAACAGAAACAGAGGGCACCTTCCAAAATCATCTGAGGTTCACCATTTCCCTACTTCACAGCTTAGGATTCACCCTCAACCTCCTAAAATCCTTCCTTAATCCCTCGGCAGGACAAGATCTTTATAGGCTACAGGATCAGAACAGACCTGATGCAGGCTTTCCTCCCCAGGACAAAGTCTTGTCACTATCCACTCACTTCCAAAGCCTGTTACAGGTCCATCAGATATCTGCAAGACAATTCCTGCAGTTCCTGGGAGTCATGGCAGCCACCATCCTGATGCTGCCCCTAGCCAGAATACACATGTGAAAGCTCCAATGGTACCTGAAAAATGTGTGGTCACAATACCAACATTCTATAGAGCAACAACTTCCCCCCTGTCCTGCCTAAAAGCAAAACTAAGGTGGTGGATCCATCAAATACTTCTGAACCCAGGCCTTCCACTACAACCACCCTCCCCAACCCAGCATATGCATACAGATGCATCAGACCTAAGGT
Source organism: Protopterus annectens (assembly GCF_019279795.1). Classification (NCBI taxonomy): domain Eukaryota; kingdom Metazoa; phylum Chordata; order Ceratodontiformes; family Protopteridae; genus Protopterus; species Protopterus annectens. Next base: position 1,081,077,640 of record NC_056730.1, on the reverse strand, counting down.
GGGGGGCTACCATGAAAGGTTTCATGGTACAGGAGGCCTGGAATCCTGCCCTCCAAATGAAACCTATCAGTGTGAGGGAAATTACTGCAATTTTTCTAGCTCTGAGAGCCTTCCTGCCTATCCTTCAACCGGGCCCCCTTCAGATAGTCACAGACAACACCAGCATCATGTGGTATCTCAACAAACAGGGAGGGATCAAGGCCTACCTCCTATGCCAGATGAGACTACAAATTTGGGACCTCGCCTCCAGGCACAGCTTAACTCTGCAGGCAACCTACATCTCCTCTCAGGACAACAAACAAGCGTATATTCTCGGCAGAACATCCACTCTACAGCACAAGTGGATGTTGAACAGGGATACCTTTCTAGACATTGTCCACCAGTGGGGCACACCTTGGGGTAGATCTGTTTGCCTCCCCCAAGAACAGACAATTGATAAAATTCTGCACAAAGGACCACTCTCCACTCGCCTGGTCGGTAGATGCCTTTAGCATTACATGGGAGGGTTGGTTTCTATATGTTTTCCCACCTTTCCCTCTCATTCAAATAGTCCTGAAAGTCAGAAAGTACAAACCAAAAATCTTGCTGGTGACTCCCTACTGACAAAGGCAGCACTGGTTCCCCCTACTTCTCTCATTAGCCAAGGGCAATCACAACATGTTGCCCACACAAGGTGGACCTTCTCCCACAACAAAAGGGAGCTCTGATTCATCCTCACCAGTAGATGTTAGGCCTAACATTCTGGGTGATAAACTTCTAATCCCTTTCAGACACTACTCAGAGGACTTGCTTTTAGTCCTGAGAAAGGCCAGGAAACCAACTACTTGGAAATCCTACTTAACAAAATGGGAATGATTCTCCAAATGGTGTCTCCATAAGGACAGGGACCCTTGCCAGGCAGACCCCCCCCCCCAGTCCTTACCTGTGTGTGTGAACTAATCAAGGCTGGTCTTTCGTACTCGTCCACCTATCAGCCCACCACTAGACCCCCCGTTTACTATCAAGGCTAGACATCAAACTATTTCTGAATGGTGTCTTGCACATCAGACTACCAATAAAACCCATCTCACACCCCCGGACCTAAATTTCATTTTGGAAAAACTAACACTGTCCCCATTTGAACCAGCTAGTGCTGCTACTCTCCAAAGTGTACATGGAAGATTGTACTGCTGGTAGCCCTTACCTCAGCTAGGAGAGTGTCAGAGTTACAAGCTCTTATGGCCTTCTCTCCTTACACTACCTTGTATAAGGATAGGGTGACCCTACGTACTAACACTTCCTTCATGCCTAAAGTGGTCAACAGACTGTTCCTAAACCAGTCCATTCACTTACCCTTCTTTCCCTGTCCAACCAATGACAGTGAGAGGATTCTCCATTCCCTGAATGCGCACAGACAACTAAGATTCTACCTAGGCAAAACTAAACCCAGCAGAAAATCTACCCACTATTTGTATCCTTTTACCCTGGGCAAAGCAGTCTCCAAACAAATCATTTCCTGTTGGATCAGGAAAACCGTTTCCTTTTGCTGCTCACACCATGGCACGTATCTACCCCAGGGGGTAAGATCACACTCTACCAGGGGCATGCCAACCTCCAAAGTCTTTCTCAAAGGCCTGGACACAACCTCCATCCTGGAAGTAGCCACCTGGTCCACAATATGCACCTTCATCGAACACTACAAATTGGACCACGTCTCCAGAACCTGGGCAGGGTTTGCTGGAGCAATCCTGCAGGGTTTTGTGGAATCAGCTACATCTACCCTCTACCCTTCCCCCTAATTAAGCTGTGGTACTCTCCCACACTAAGAATACTGCAATATAGAAATCAAAGGACATAGAATAGTTGTGTAAAATCTTACCATAACCTTAGATGTCCTTCTCTTCCATGTTGTAGTATTCCTTCCCACACACCTATCCCCCTTTTTTCACTACTGACATAACTTTAGGGCACTCTGAAGCTCTACCCTAGCTCTGAGGCAGACTAGCCAGCATACGACACATTGCACCTCTAGCTGACATCTCTTTGTTATTCTCTTTGGGACTGCCCAACTGGGTATTTAAGTTCTGAGGTCTGTGCATGCAGACATCACATTTAAGGTCCCTGTTTTATGGCCCTACGTGTGACACCCCATGCACCTACAGCAGCCAGGCTTAAGCTTTTGTATAAGAGCCGACGTTCGGGTCGCCTGAGGCAGGAAGTCCCACACTAAGAATACTGCAACATGGAAGAGAAGGGCATCTAAGGTTATGGTAAGATTTTACACTATTCTTTCGTCACTTATATATCCTTCCTCTAATTTTTAGTTCTCGCTGGCATTGGGGATTGTTTTCGTTTTTCTCCTCGGTCAGATGTGTGATGTTCTTCGTGTTTCACTGTTGCAGTCATTACATTTGGGTAATCTGCTTGCAGGTTGCCCTCAGTCAGCCTGATTAACAAAGTCTTGGGTCCTGCGTTGGTTGCTGTTCCTTCTTCCATAACGTCAGGTCGTCAGAGGTATAAACATGCAGCCGATGCCATTACATCAGTCTTTCTTGCCGTGCGGTGCCCAAAGCAGAAACAATTCGCAAGTGCCGGTCGGCCGACTCCTGAAAGTTTTGATCTGAAGTAGTTAACTTCATTTTATCTCCAACCTGTGGGTATACTGATCCATATCGGATTCAAGCCAGCAACTTTTTTCTAGCATCTGCTCCAAGCTCCGAGCTCCTCCCCTTACCCTTAATGCCCTACCATCTCCTATCTTCCCTCAGATCTCGTTTGCCACACCAGTAGTGTGCATCATGGTCTCCTTTGCTCTGAGCTAAGGGATAGTGAGTAGAAAATTTTTGCTTATATCTAGGTGTGCTTGACTAGGATTACCCTTCCTCCCCCTTTGTAGTAACGTGTTTGGTCGTTAGTGTAAAAAAAAAAAAAAAAAAGGATTTTTGTATTAGAGTAGTAGTTAGGCCTGTCCTTCCCTTACCTTACCTGTGTGTGTGTGGTTTTTGGCAAGGTAGCACTTATACCTTTGAGTGCAGGACTGTGGCTGACCAGCCAAAGCCTGTGTTCAAAAAATGTACAGAGTGTGGCCATAAGCTTTCCCCTGCCGATGGTCACACTGTGTGTGTGTGATATGCTTAGGAGTGGCACATTTATCCACTCGGTGTGCTGTCTGTTCAGGCTTCAAACCTAGGGCCCTTAGGGATCTTAAGGCCAAGCTGGTTACCAAAGGCCTTCTCCCTGTTGCCATGCTGGAATCTGCCTCTGTCGCTAGTGTACCACCCCAGACAGGGACTCAACCTCCCTCTTCGTCTGGCGATGGGTCCTCGAAGGACAGATCTTCAGTCAGCGAGTCTGACAAAGATAGTGAAAAAGAGATGGAGAAGCACAGAGAAGAAAGGGAGAAAAAGGACAGGCATCCTAAGTGATCCCCAGACAGGGAGCTCTTTCTCAGCCCCTAAGACCATGAGGCCTGTTTCTCCTCAGCTCCGGTCACCTCATTTCTCACTGGAGCCATTGGAACATTCGGACCCGAGGCCCTCCACCCCTCTGCGCAGACCAGCCAGATCCGAGTCGCTGGCTTCTTCGAGGTCAACTTGGAGCCTATTGGACATGGATATGGACAGGATGATGCGGAGATTTATTCAAACCCAAATTCAGATGGGAGTCTTGCCAGGTCCCTCTCGCTCTCCCTCTGGAGGGGCGACCTCTATGCCTCTTTTCTGCCCCATTTCTCCTTCCCCGATCCATGCTTCGGCTTCAGGGCTCTTGGATCCGAGGTTTTTCGGAGCTGGTAGCTCGGCGCCGACAGTTCCTCCAACCTCGACTCCGGCTGTTACCTTGAGTTCCGCGGATCCGACTTGTTCGGATCCGAGTGACTCTCAGAGCCACAGACAGGGAGTCGGACCTGGGGGAATGGATTCTTCGGCTCCAACCCTTTCAGACCCGATCCGTTCCCTCGGACCTCAGGCTACCCTGTCTTCGGCTCCGGTCCCTGCTTCGGATCCGGGGAGGACTTCTCCCTCATTTTTCATAGTGGTGGAGAGGGTTCTCTCCCAGGGATTGAGACCCCAGCCCATCCCCTCAGATACTACCCAGACTCCCCTGGATTTGGAGACAAGTCCCTTCATCCTGTCTCAGGGACAGCCAGTGCCAGAGTATCCCCAGGTCATTTTCCCCGAGGAAACCCCTGTGGCTCACAGATCCCCTTCTGAAAGTCCCACTGAAGAGGGTCACCACAAGCGCAAGTGCAAAAGGAGGCACTTGGACTCCCCCGAGTTCCTCACCACTGACACTAACTTAGATGAAGGAGAAGGTTCCCCCAGATTACCTCCCGAAGACGTCTCCTTCGGAGAAATTATGGAGATCCTCTGCCAGAGGGGAGGTTGGACAGCCCCAAAACCTTCTGGGGATGAGTCAGTGTTCCTGGAGGCCTTTGGCACGGGCCTATCTACTTCCTGGGTGTCCCCACCAGCAGACCCCCTGGTGGACCACATCACCACAAGGGCATGGAAGGAGCCCGACACCGTAGAGCCCATCCCCAAATGTCCTGAGAAGGTTTTATCTCCTCCTTCTGATAGACAACCCTGGTCGAAAGGAGCCCCAGTTGATGCTATGTTGGTCGCAGTGACCACAAAGAAGTAACTAGCACAGGAGAGTTCCTTAGTCCACCCTCCAGACAAGGAGTCCAGGTCGGTGAATAGGTTTGGGAAGCGCGTATACTCCTCAGTGACTTTTTCTATCCGTGCGCTGAATTATTTGTCAAATGTGATTCGACTTCAGCGAGACCTAGCTTCGGAATTCGCTGAGTTGCCTCCAGAGTCTTTATCGCCGCAGGACAGACAGCTGTTCTCAGCAGAAATGTCTACTCTAAAGTCAGTCTCAAATACATCTATGCGGCTACTTTCCCATGCCACGGAAGGAGCAGCTAAAGCAGCTGGGACAGGCATAGACATGAGGCGTCATGCCTGGCTCAGATTGTGTCAGTTCGCGGAGCCTTTCAAGGCGTTGTTTATCAATGCTCCCTACGACAGTTCTTCCCTCTTTGGGAAGACAGTACATGACACACTTGTCCAGAGCGAAAAGGACAGTAAGACTTTGTCTGCCATCGGAGTCCACTTCTCTAACCCTCAGCAGTCCTTCTCTAAGAATCAAAGAGGGCAGAAGATGTGGTTCCAAAAATGTTTTCCCAGGATTCTCAGGACAGCTATTCCCCCAAAGGCAGAGGGGAACAGGATTGATGCCGATCCAGAGGTAGAGGGGGTCCCAGGAATTTCGGGTCTAGGGAACCCTTCTCTGATAGACCCGGTCAGCAGCCCTGAGGGGTTGCCCGACTGTCCTACTCCGGAGACAGTCGGGGGACGATTGTCCTTACACCCAGTGGCATGGGAGTCCATTACGACAGATCCCTGGGTTCAGATAATATCCAGAGGCTACTCTGTTCCTTTCATTGCCCCTCCAAATATTACAAAACACCTCCCGGATGTTCCACCTGCTCACAGGGAAGGCCGCAGCTCTATAGGCTTCAAAGCTGCTTCTCAAATGAGCCATCGAAAAGGTCCCCCCCTTGATCAGTCCGGATTACCCATCTACTCAAGGTTCTTTTTGGTGCCAAAAAAGACTGGGGACCTCAGGCCCATTCTAGACCTGTCAACATTAAACCTGTCGGTAGCAAAACAGAAATTCCGGATGGTCACCCTACAGTCCATTCTACCTTATCTCCGAGAGTGTGACTGAATGTGCTCGTTAGACCTTCAAGATGCTTACTACCACATCAAAATACACAGAAGCTCCAGGAGGTTTCTGCGCTTCTGGCTGGGAGCCAGTCACTTTCAGTTCAGAGCCCTACCCTTTGGGTCTCACCACAGCCCCCATGGTGTTCACCAAGGTAATGGCAGTTGTAGTGGCTCACCTGAGGCTTCAGGGTATTCAGGTGTTTCCATACCTGGATGACTGGCTCTTTGTTGCGCACAAGCATCACTTGTGTCAGGCCCGAGATTATTTCATTCGGTTAGCAGACCTACTGGGAATTAGTCAATGTTCACAAATCCCATTTGCAACCAGTACAAATTCTAGACTTCATTGGGGCACGGTTAGACACTTTGCAGACGAAGGTATTCCTAACTCCAGACAGGATTCTACATAGCTCAGATAGCGAACTCCAAGTCTTCAAAGGTGAACGAGGTTCTCCAGGCTCTGGGCTCCATGGCTGCCGCCATATCTATTCTCCCGTATGCGTGCCTTCACATGTGGGTTCTTCAATGGACTCTGGCTGTTCAGTGGTCTTAGCTAGACCTACCCATGGAATTTCCGATCAAGATCAGTCACGTCTGCAGGACATCTCTTCTTTGGTGGTTAACTTTACCGGAGATATTAAAAGGACGCCCTTTTGCGTCACCCCCAGTCCAAACCATAGTGACCACGGACGCCTCCCAACTCAGGTGGGGGGACACTGCTTGGGAAGGACAGCCCAAGGCACGTGGTCGCAGACAGAGACCAATTTGCACATAAATGATCTAGAGATGAGGGCAGTGCTTTTAGAGTTGGAAGCCTTTCACACAGTCCTCCCTCTCGGATTGATTGCAATTCAGTCAGACAACATGTTGGTCGTCTGTTATATCAACAAGCAGGGGGGAACCAGATCCTACCCTCTATGTCGCGGGGCCATGACGGTGTGGGAATGGACGATTTCCACTGGTCAGTTTCTGATAGCAACGCACATCCCGGGGCGCTCAAACATTTTAGCGGACAGATTGAGCCGGGCCATTCTGATGCCTTACGAGTGGTCTCTGAAACAGTCAGTAGCAGTGGAGATTTTCCTGGCATGGGGTCAGCCTTGCTGCGATCTCTCCACATCTCCTTCCAACGCAAAGTGCCGCGAGTTCTTCACTCTGATTCCCTCACCAGGGTAAGTCCCCAGAGACGCTCCAGTAGATGTTTGGACCCCGGGCTTCTGTATGCTTATCCACCTTTACCTCTCATTCCGAAGTTTCTTCAGAAAGCTTGCCAACTACGGTGCAAAGTGATCCTCATTGTCCCGTTCTGGCCTTGTTAGGTTTGGTTAAGTTCCGTTAATCGCCAGGACTCCCGGTCTTTCATCCCAGGTAAAATCCATTCTGGTGGCCTCTCTTAAGGACTCCACTAGGAAACTTTATTGCAGTAAATGGAAGCGCTTTTCCATTTGGGCCTCACAGAGAGAAATAGATCCCTTTACAGCCCCTGTTCCAGCAGTGTTGGACTTCCTGTCTGATATCTTTCAGCAAGGAGCTAGTTCCTCCACAGTGAAAGTACAATTGGCAGCCATTTCCAGTTTTCACGTTGGTGAAGACAACATGGCCTTAGCCTCCTCTAGGCTGTGTAAGGCTTTTCTTAAAGGTACTTTTTTTGTTATGGCCCCTGTCAAGGATTCTGTTCCTCCTTGGGACCTTACTTTTGTTTTACAAGCATTGGTGGCCCCTCCTTTCGAACCCGCAGCTTCGGTGTACTTAAAATTTTTGTCTTGGAAGACAGCTTTCCTAGTCATCATCACATCAGCTAGGAGAGTTTCTGAGCTTCAAGCTCTGTCTGCCGTGCCTCTGTATTTGGTCTTCCATAAGGATAGGGTCTCCCTCTGTACTAACCCTTCCTTCTTACCTAAAGTGGCATCTGAAGCAAACATAAACCAGTCCATTAATCTGCCCATTTTCTTTCCCAACTTCCAAAATAAAGGTGAATACAAACTCCATTTGTTAGATGTTCATAGACACCTTCGTTTTTAATCTTCATAGAACGAAGTCTTTCCACAACACTGACCAATTGTTTGTTTCCTTTTCCAACACGTTTATGGGAAAGCTATTTCTAAAGTTTCTTTAGCCAGATGGATCACACTTTGCATTTCACATGCCTACAAAGCAAAAGGTTTATCTCCTGCTGGTATAGTTAAGGCTCACTCTACCAGGTCCATGGTGACTTCTGCTGCTTTTTGGTCCAGGGTACCTTTGGACGATATTTGTGCAGCAGTGACATGGGCCAATTCACATACCTTCATTTCCCATTACAAATTGGATCTGATTTCGAGGGGTAGAGCATCCTTTGGCTCTGCGGTGCTCAGGAATATCCTTCCATAAGGGCCTCCCAGGATTGGAGTAGCTGGGGACTCTGTCCCACAGGTTGCAGAGAAAATGAAGTTAACTACTTCAGATAAAGAAGTTATGTACTCACCATAACATTCCATCTGAGTAGTTATACTTCATTTTTCTGCAACATTCCCTCCATCCACCCCCCCGGACCATATCCTGTTTTCAGGTTGGTTATTGGGTTGAGTTGCATATATATTGTTAGTTGCAGCAAACTCGATCTGAGGGAAGATAGGAGATGGTAGGGCATTATAGGTAAGGGGAGGAGCTTGGAGCAGATGCTAGAAAAAAGTTGCCGGCTCTGATCCGTTACGGATAGGTATACCCACAGGTTGCAGATAAATGAAGTATAACTATTCGGATGGAACGTTATGGTGAGTACATAACTTCTTTTTTTCAAGTTTCAGAACCGAAGTCTTCAACTAAAAGCTATGTACCCCGTTGGGAAAATTTTTTATTGCTCCTTACCGATGTCAGTAAAAGTTAATTGCATTACTTGTGGAAAGCAAATACCTCATAAAGATTTTCATTCGTACTGTATTCCTTGCCTAGGCCCTGACCACGACGTACCTTGGTGTCAGTTTTGTGCTTTATTTAATCGGCGCACTGTCTGTCATCGGTATATTTTTGCCTCTAAATATTTCGGTTCTCTGTTTAATTATCCAGAAATGTCTGTTATCCATCCGACTACCGAGATTCCAAAACAACGCAAACCTAAAGACAGAGACAGGCCGCCGAGGTCCAAAACCGCTGCCGACGCTTCTCCTAAGCCGGTCGCCAGTTTGCTGGTACTCAGTGAGGTGCTTTTGCAGCCCCTGATACCCACTACTTCTGATTCGCAGGCCTCTACTGAGACACATTCGGAGTCCAGTATGCCACAAAATACTTCAACTATGGAACCCATGGATGTCTCTACCTTGGATGGGTCTGGAGCCGCTGTGCAGGCACTGGCTTCTGAGGGTGTATTCAGGCCTAAGGAGTTGCAAATTAAATCGACGCCTCCTTCATTACTAAGGCCTAAATCTCAATCCATGTCTAACAAACCGACGCCCGGGCCACATGCTCAGGCCTCTATGCCTAAAAAACAAATGATAAAAATGGCTAAAGATCTAATAACTTTAATCAGGGGTAGCCAACCCCCCCCCCCCCCCAAGAGGCCTAGGGCTGAGCTCCAATGTGAATCTTCTGACCGGGATTCTGTTTTTTCTGACTTCTGATGACCTGGATTTGTCCTTACCTACTTATGAGGATTCTGAGGCAGAAGACTCTATTCTCTCTGCTTACCCTCCTGAGGATTTTTCTTTTGGGGAAACCTTACATACTCTAAGGGAGCATTTTCACTGGGAAAGCCAGGAATTTTCAGATTCAAAAAAGAGGCTTAAGGATTTCCTTCTCCTACCTTAGCATAGGCCTTTGGCTGTTCCTCCTGTACTAGACATTGTTGATGCTTTGTCGGAATCCAGTTTAGCCCCTGATTCCCTACCTCCTGCTCCCAGGAAACCTGACAGATACTTCCTTCATGGTCCCTGAGTCTCCAGTTCCTTTTCAAAAATCCTATTGCAGATCCAGAGACTATTTCACAGGGACCCAAGGGCATTAAGGCTTCTACTCCTAAACATTCTACCCCTTCTGATAGAGACTCCAGTGCGCCGGATAGATGGGGTAAAAAGGTTTATACTTCAGCAACTTTGGCAATTAGAGCTTTAAACTGCCAATTTCATATGTTAAAATATCAGCAACATGTTATTGGACTGCGTAAACAGAAAATTATGTTGATTCCTGACTGTGTGGAAAATAAAGGCTTACAGGATTTAATGCATTCTGCTGAGCAAGTTGGAAAACATACTTTACAATGTGGTTTTGATTCCTTAGAGGCCTCTTGCAGGGCTGCTGTTACTAGGTCTGTGTTTAGAAGGCATGCTTGGCTTAAGGAGCAATCTTTGCCTGATCATGTTAAAGCTAAATTGTTGGATGCTCCTTTACATCAGGACCGCCTGTTTGGCAACAAGGCTGAAGAAGTACTTGAAAAGATGGAAGATAAAAGCTAAATCTATGCAAACTGTTAAAGATTTTTTATAAGTTCAGCCTCCTAGATTTAGTAGGCACTGGCCTTCTAACAATTGGTCCTTTCCAGCCCCTTCCAGGTCTTCTCAAGCCAAACCCAGACACAGCAAAAACCCCAGGTTTCAATCACAGTGGACTCACAGAACTAAGCAGTGGGGGGCCTCCACTTCCAAGGCTGGGAATAACAAGACAACCCCTATGGTAAACTCTCTCAATGACTTCCTTTTAAAATTTCCAAGCACTTATCTTCTGACTGCCCCTTTGGGGGGAAAGATTGCTCTTCATGCAAAGAACTGGGAACTCATTAGCCAGGGCAAATGGGTTTTAAATATAGTGTCCCAGGGATACAAATTTCATTTCCACATGTTGCCAATGCCAAGTGGGTGGCCGGACCTACCCCCAAATCAGTGGGCAGAGGCTCAAAAACAAGTACTTTCTCTCTTAAGCATGGGGGCTATTCAACTGGTACTAGAAGAGGAAAAGGGACAAGGTTTTCTACTCAAGACTTTTCCTGGTACCCAGAAAAGGCAAATCATGGCATCCAATCCTGGAAACACCTTTCTGAAGATTCCAAAATTCAAGATGCTGACTCTTTCCCAATTACTTCCTATGCTAGGCAAAGACGCCTGGGTCGCAGCACTAGATTTAAAAGAAGCATACCCGCACATCCCAGTCAGGGAATCTTGCAGAGGATACCTACGCTTCAAAGCAGGCTACACGCACTATCAGTTCTCTGCACTGCCCTTTGGCTTATCTACTACACCCAGGGTATTCACAAAGTGCCTAGCTCCAGTTATTGCATTTTGTAGGCAAAGTAGTATTCAAATATACCCATACCTGGACGATTGTCTAATTCAGGCAGAAAGCCAGTGCATACTTTTGAATCATCTGGCATTTGTAAAAAGGGTTCTAACTTGTCTGGGGTACAGCATAAACGAAAAGAAATCACAACTGGTACCCTGTCAACAAATTACATACTTGGGAGCAAGCTTGAATACAACTTCCCAGATGGCTTACCTCATGCAAGAAAAGCAAATTCATTTGACAACCTACTTCAAACAAGTGGCCACAAAAACCCTGCTATCTGCAAGACAAATACTGTAAGCCTTGGGGTTCATGGCCTCCTGCATTCTTCTAATTCCATATGCATGACTACATATGAGGAAACTACAGTGGTATCTAAAAAGCCTATGGAGTCAACATTCTCACAGCCTAGAAACAATGATTCCTATCATGCCTTGCCTATGCCTAGAGTTCCTTTGGTAGGCAAAGGCCTGCCACCAAAACAAGGGACTACCATTTACACCACCCCGTGGTGCCCAAACCCTAACACAGATGCATCAGACTATGCTTGGGGGGGAGCTCACCTGGCAGGGAAGTGCATTCAGGGCAAATGGAACCCAAGTCAAATGCACCTGCATATCAATCAAAAAGAAATGTTAGCTGTACAGAATGCTCCAACAGCCTTCAACGACTACATTCTTCCAGGGCAACTAATGGTAAAGATGGACACCACCACGGTTTTGTGGTACATAAACAAGCAGGGGAGTACACATTCTTACCCCATCTGCAGACTAGCCATGGCATTGTGGAACACAGCCTTGAGCTACCAAGTGCACCTACAAGCTCAATTCCTGCCAGGAAAATTAAATACACTGGCAGACGGACTAAGCAGAAGCCTCATGGACCCACACGAGTGGAAACTGGCATCAAGGATTTTCAACATGTTGACAAGCGAATAGGGGAGCCCAGATATAGACCTGTTTGCCTCCCCGCAGAACTATCAATTGGACAAATTTTGCACAAGGACTCCCCACAAACAAGCTTGGAAAGTGGATGCTCTGTCCTTCAGCTGGAAAAACCCATCAGTCTATGCCTTCCCTCTGCTGCCTCTTCTCTCCAAAGTACTGCTAAAAGTAAAACAGGACAAACCAAGGATGATTTTGATTGCTCCAGACTGGCCGCGCCAACACTGGTACCCCCTCCTGCACAGTGTGTCATGGTTATCTCCATGGCACCTGCCTCAGACTCCTTCCCTGCTGTCTTAGCAGGAGAGCCAGATTCTGCACCCACAGCTTCCAACACTGAACCTTGCAGCCTGGCTAATTACTTAAACTCTCCCTTACCATCCCTCAGCAAACCTGTGATGGATGTCATCTTAGAGGCAAGGAGGCCTAGTACTAGAAAATCTTATCCTGAAAAATGGAAAAGATTCTGTTCCTGGAACCAATCTCAAGGGATGGGCACAACAGCGCCCAATTTACCTCAGATTTTACAATACTTAACTGAGATGCTTCACAAGGGCCTGTCTTTTTCCTCCATTAAAATCCATGCCTCAGCCATTTCAGCTCATTATAACACAGAACCTCCCATCTTCTCCCATCCACTGCTCAAGCAGTACCTTAGAGGGGCCAAAAATTTGAGACCATTCAGGAGAGCTCCAACCCCAGCCTGGGACCTTAACTTTGTATTGGAGAAACTCACTTTACTTCCTTTCGAGCCAGCTGCTACTGCAGACTTGAAATTTCTTTCTTGGAAAACAGCTTTCCTTTTAGCAATCACTTCAGCTAGAAAGGTATCTGAATTGCAGGCCCTTATGGCGGTGGAGCCTTTCATCATCTTTCATGCGGACAGGGTGTCACTCAGAACCAATCTATCCTTCATGCCCAAGGTAGTATCCAGTGTGGCTCTTAATCAGTCCATCCATTTGCCAACCTCGTTTCCCAATCCATAGGACAAAGGGGAATGGATTCTGCATTCCTTGGATGTGCACAGACAACTTAGATTCTACTTGGACAGGACTAAACTTCAAAGAAAATCTGAACAACTGTTGGTAGCATTTGCTGCAGGGGCAGAGGGAAAGGCTATTTCAAAACAAACCATTTCTAAATGGATAAGCCATTGCATTCATTTCTGCTATAAGCACCATGGAAAACATATCCCTCAGGGGATCAGACCTCACTCCACCAGGGCTGCATCTAATTCTACAGCCTTTCTCTGAGGTGTTCCTACCAGGGACATCCTAGAAGCTGCTACCTGGAGTTCTGTACATACTTTCACCAAGCATTATCATTTGCCAATTTTCTCTAAATCCAGAGCTGGCTTTGCAACTGCAGTCTTGCAGGGCCTTATAGCTGGCCCAAATGCTATCTAAACTCCTCCTTCCAACCATAGCTTTGGGAATCTACCCAAATGTAATGACTGCAACAGTGAAACACGAAGAACATAGTACAGTTGTGTACACTTACCATAAACGTAGATGTTCAAGTGTATTCACTGTTGCAGTCCTGGTTACCCTCCCTCCTGCCCCCTAACTTCTTTTGGCTATACCTCTACTTTCCTTTACTATGCTTAAAAGCCTTTTTGGTGTATTTGTTTTTTTGTTGGAGGTATACCTTTGTGTTTTTATGTTTAGCTGCTCCCCTTTAGGGGGGCACCTGACATCTGGGGCAAGAAAAACTGATGTAATGGCATTGGCTGCATGTTTTATACCCCTGATGACCTGACATCATGGAAAAAGGGACAGCAACTGGTGCAGGACCCAAGACTTTGTTAATCAGGCCGACTGAGGGCAACCTGCAAGCAGATTACCCAAATATAATGACTGCAACAGTGCATACACTTTAACATCTACATTTATGGTAAGTGTACACAACTGTACTTTTTTCTTTCCCTTTGGGCCCATTGACACACTTCTTTATCTTTCTTTATTCTAATTGTAAAAAAATAAATGTTATATATTTTATATATATAAATTATATATAATATGTGTATATATATATATATATATATATATATATATACACAATTTAAAATAGTAGAGAAGAAAGTTTTTATTTGTGCTTGTGTGTGTGTGCAGGGTTAAACTTTTGCTACAAACTTATTGTTCCAGTTTGTTCTTGTCCCTAGTCATTATTAGGTCTGATAAACCTATGGGATTTAAAAGATCCACGTCTTGTGGGGATAAAATCCCTAATTCGGATGCCCACAAGAAGTGCATCTACTGCTTGGGACCAGGTCAACTCAATGTTTCATGTGAGGTATACGCCTTCATCAATCCACGACCCCTCTTGGAGCAGTGAAGTAAGCTAATTTTAAAAGTAGTTTTGCCAGCTTCATCGCCACCTTCTTTTGGGGCTTAACCCCCTCCAAACTTTCAGGCTCCAAGGAATCGAAAAGACAAGCTCTCTCAGTATCTTCGTGGGTGTTGTCATAGCTGTATGATAAACATCAGAAATTCTCAGATCTGACGAGAATCATTATGCCAACTCCTCCATTGCCATTTACCACTACATTGGATCTGACCGTGAGGAACTGCTCTCCTGAGTTTGTCTTAAAACCAGTTTCCCCAGCTCCTTCTTCAAAAATCTTGCAAACACCTACAAAACAATCCAGACCCGCTTCGTCCAGGTCTTCTAGAAGCTTGACAAGCCAGTATGGACAGGATGATGTGTAAGTTTTTCAGGGCTCTGGTCTGGATGGGGGTCATACCAACTCTGTCCCCTGTCAGATCCTTGAGTGCACCAACCCATTCCTTACAGACTCATTTTCAGATCAGACCCGTAGTTTTGGATTGCCAGGACCTTAGATACCTGAGAGAGTCGGCGTCAGATCCGAGAAAATGCCCTTTCTTGACTCCGACTCTTTCCCTGACCAGCCCTGCTGTGATCTGGTATCAGAGTTGATCTCAGATCTGAGAAGTCAGTGCCAGGTTTGGCTTCAACTCTGTCAGATCTGTCCCTTCCTCTTGGTTCCTCAGCACTCGAGAGCTTGGGTCCGGTTCTCTCTGGAGGACTCAGATCCAGGGTTGGCCCTGCTCTCTCCCACTCAACTGATTTGGTTCCAAGGGAGAGGGAACGAGTTTCTCAGGGTCCATTGGCTTTCCAGGTTGCAGAAAGGGACTTCTCTGTGCAGAGAGAGATCTTCCCTTTCACATCTCGGATCCTTCCCCCGCCCTTCATCAGGACCAAGCACAGACCCCTTCATTCCTGGCCTAGGTCAGCCTACCCTAAAGAGCCTCCATATTTTCCCATCTAAGGAAATTCCCATTTCCTCCGACACCTCCCTCTGAGCACCTCACAGGAAAGGTCCCATGGAAGAAGGCATGCAAGAAGAGGCACATAGACTGCACAACAGAGTCCCTCACAAAAGGATCCAACTGATAAGGGAGAAGGATCCCCTCAGTCACCACCTGATGACGTCTCCTTCAGAAACATCTTGGACCTCCTTAAACAGAAGGTTGGCTGGTCTTCCCAACCACCCTTTGAAGAGTTGGTGTTCCTGTAGACTTTTGGGGCAGGCCCATCTTCTTCTTGGGTTACTCACCCCCGATGAATTAACTTATTGACCTTGTTTCTTACCAGGCTTGGAAGGAGCCGGACACTATTGAGCCCATCTCTAGATGCCTGGACAATTTCCTCAGTCTCCTTCAGACAGATCTCACTGGAGTAAAGGTGTTCCAGTTGATGCTATTGTTGTGGCAGTAGCTACAAAAAAGGAGCTGGCCAAGCAAAGTTCTGCAGCCAATCCATCAAACAAGGAGTCCAGAGCAATGGACAGATTCAGAAAGCACATTTGCACCTTAGCCACTTTCTTACTGAGGTTGTTAAATTACCTGGAGCACTTTCACCATTTGCAAAGAGATTTTATCAAGGAGTTCTCAAATTCGTTTACTGAGACCATGTTGGAAGACTACCTCAAGAACGTCTCTTCCCACCTGGCTACTATATCTTCTATTGCCAATTCCTCGCTGAGGTTGATCTCCCATACAGAGGAAGGTACCTCAGGAGCAGCTGGTTCAGGCATAGCCATTAAGAAACATGCCTGGATGAGACTGCGGAAACCTTCACTGCATCCTTTAATGCCCCCTTTGATGGCTCTTCGTTGTTTGAGCCATCAGTGAAAGAAATGCTAACTCCACAATGAGCAATATGGAAAGACCCTGCCTGTTGTGGGGATCAAGTTCCCTACCCCCAGAGTACATTTTCTAGAAACCAGCAAGGAGGGAAGAAAACTTGATTCCGGAAGTCTTGGCAACCTTTCCAAGACCCGCGTGGAGACACTTCTTCCAGAGGCAGAGGGGGAGGTTTCAATGGTAGGAGTTGCCCAGAGCCAGAGGGTTCCACAAAAGCAGGGCTTCAGAGACTCCTCCTCTGACCGGACCTATCAGCGCTCCTGAAACGCTGCCTGACTGTCCATCTCTGGAGGAAATTTAGGGTCATCTATCCCTGCAGTTAGGCACCTGGACAAATCTTGCAAACAACACTTGGGTGCTAAATATAATATCCAGAGGTGCTTACATTCCCTTTTCCCTTCCACCTCTGGGACTCTGGAGGAAACTCCCCGATGTTTCACCCAGTCAGAGGGAGTATGCAGTTCAAGAAGTTGAATAGCTGCTGCAAAAGTCATCCAACAGGTCCCGACTGAGCAAATAGGATTCAGAACTTACTCCCTCTTCTTTTTGTTGCCAAAGAAAATGAGACCCAAGACCAATTCTGGATCTAAGCAGTCTGAATCAGTATGTCAAGAAGTCAAAGTTCCAAATGGTTACAGTCCAGTTCAGTCCATCCTGCCTGTTCTGCCCAAGGGCGATTGAATGTGTTCTATAGATCTTGTGTACTATCACATCAAAATAGACAGGGACTCCAGGAGATACCTGCTCTTTCAACTGGGAGCCAGTTGCTACCAATTCAGAGTACTTTCTGTTGGACTCACCACAGCAGCCCCCTGGGTGTTTAGCAAATGTGTGGCAGTCATAGCAGCTCACCTGAGGCTAAAAGGATTCCAGGCAAATGTGTGGCAGTCATAGCAGCTCACCTGAGGCTAAAAGGATTCCAGTTGTTTCACTTTCTAGCTGATTAGCTCCACATTGCTCCAACAAGGTATTAACTGCTCCGAGCCAGGGATTACTTGCTTCAAGTCTCCGACTCCCTTTTCATTACAGTAATTCTTGCAAAATCCAAACCAATTCCTGTACAAAATCTAGAATTTGTAGGAACTCAACTAGGCACCACAATCCAGTTGGCTTTGCTACCTCTTTATCACATTATGTTTGAGAAATCAGGTATGGGATTTACTGTCTTTTCCATCCTGTCCTGCAAAATTAGTGCTACAGGCTCTGGGATCAATGTCTGCTGCTATTACTCTAGTTCTTCTAGCAAGATTCTATATGCAAATTCTCCAATGGACCTTAGTGGTACAGTGGTCCATTCTTTACCAGCCTCAGTCTGTTCCCATCACATTCATTCCAATTTGCAAACATCATATTCAGTGGTGAACACAATCAGATGACCCATTTCTGGATAAACTGTTCTCCCCCTCAATAGCCATAGTGACCATGGATGCTTCCCAGTTGGGGAGGGGCATTACAAGGGAAAGATGATCCAAGGCACATGGTCACCCCTGCAGTGTCCTTAAGATGAGAGTAGTCCTAACGTTGCAGGCCTTTCAGGACATTCTCCCTCTGAGGACTATTGCAGTCCATATGGACAACATGTCAGTAGTCTGTTACATCAACAAATAAAGAACCTGTTCATACATGTTGAGCAGAGAGGCCATGAGGGTCTGGGAGTGGGCAATCTTTTCAGACTGCTGTCTAGTTGCAACACATATACCAGGGAAAACCAATGCACCGGTGGTCAGACTCAGCAGGTCCATTCTGATTCTGCATGAGTGGCCCCTCAACCAGTCAGTAGCAAACATGATTTTCAGCCACTGGGGTCAGCCTTGCTGCAACCACTTTGCCTCTCCCCTCAACAAGTGCAGCAAGTATTTTGCTCGGACCCCACCTCCAGGGTAGTCACTATGGGATGCTCTGATTCATAATTGGCCCCGGGGCTTCTCTATGCTTATCCCCCTCTACCATTGATCCAGAAGTTTGTACAGAAAGCTAGCAGGCTGAAGAGCTCAGTCATACTCATTGTCCCCTTTTGCCTCATCAAATATGATTCCACTTCCTTTGATCTCATCTCCGATATCCTCCATGGATACTGGAGCCCACTTTGGGCCTACTATCTCACCTGTCAGACTTCCAGCATCCTAGTGTCCACCCCCTCAAGCTGACTGCATGGTTTTTCCACTTCCAATGATAGACGGTCCAGGATCACTTCCCCAGTCCATGACATTAGTTTGGCGTCCACTAAAAATATCTACAAAAACAAGTGGAAAAATTTTTGATATGGGCTTCTAAAGAGCACATTGACCCTTTTTCAGCTCCTACTTCAGCCATCCTTCTTTTTCTCAGTACTGTTTGTAAAGGAGGAGTTCATTTTTCTGCCATTAAGCTGCAGCTAGCTGCCATATCCAATTTTCATGCTGGAAATGTATCCTTGGGGGGGATTCAGTAATCCTCTGTGTAAGACTAAATAAGTCTTACACGGAAACGGCAGTGTAACAGGAAGACATCAGCACGCCATGCATATTCATGAGGGTGCGCTGACTGAACTGGAAGGCTAACACGGAGCGTGTAAGAGTGCAGGGGGCATGTCGGACTGCCGAGCAGTCCAAATATCCACGCCCCTGCAACTATATAAATGTGAAAATGACAAGTGCAATGAGCGAGTCCGCTGAAATGTACACACATAGCAAACACTACACATCCCCACATACTAAACCCCTTTGTAATTGTAAAATGTAAACTTTTTTTTTTTTTTTTTTAATAATTCCTGATATAGCTGCCCGTATTTGCGCGGGTGTGCCCATTGCTTAGCTACAGTTAGCAATGTCGACATCGAAGAGCATAATAAGAAAAGTTCATGCAAATTAATCCAAATAGCAATAGCGTAGTGGTAGAGCCTTTGCACAAAGAGGAGGCATTCCCGGTTCTAGTCCCACCACACCCCTTTCAATTTTATGTCTTCAATTAGTATATAAAACAATTCCTGACATATATGAATGAAATTTTAGTAAAAAGCATTGAAATGGCCTATGTATTAGTGAACAAAATGTATATATATAAATATAAGAAGGTGAGCAGCATTAAGGATATTGACATATAATTGCCCATAGCTAAGCAGCGTTGTACCCAGCGCAATATATTTGCCCATAGATAAGCAGTGCTTTACCTAGCACAATATAGTTTCCCATAGCTAAGCAGTGCTTTACCTAGCGCAATATAGTTGCCCATAGCTAAGCAGTGCTTCACCTAGCGCAATATAGTTGCCCATAGCTAAGCAACGCTGTACCTAGCACAATAGGTTTGCACGGAGCTGCGCACCATCGGGCAACATGGAGCAACATAGAACAAAGCTGAGCAAAGTCGCCTAAACACAGCCACACCCAATAGCCTGTCTGGACAGTAGTAAAATAAAAAGCAATGACAAGACTCAAACCCGGGACACTGTGCACCATAAACAAAGTACTGAACCACCAAGCCATGACAGCATAGCATAAACATGCACAGTCAACATACATATACTTATAAATGGAAGTTTAACCATTGCAAAGCAGGTTTGCTGTTAGCTGAGATTTTTCAAAAACTGCCAATCACAAATAAGTGTGGGAAATGAGGCATATTTAAGCTGGATAGGCGGAAATACACTCCATAACTGGTTGTAGCTCCCATCTGCAGTCAGAATGGCTGGTGCTGGAGAGGGTTCTCACTTTCGAGCGCAATGGTGGGGCATCGAGGAGTGAAAATACATGGTTTGGCTCCTTGTCCACCATCATGAGTCAAGACTCTTGCAGGGCTAGTTCCAATGGACGGAGTACAAAGCAGAGGCTTGGAACCGGTTAGCTCATGATCTCACCAGTGCCACAGGCATCCCTCGGACTAGTGAGCAGGTCCATCACCACCATGCAGACCTGAAGAGATGGAAGCAGGGCCAACTGAACCGATGGATACAGGAGGCCCGTGACATGCAAGATGCCCCACTACTGAGTAGGTAGCCATGGAATGAAGTACATAAGAAATGCTATTGTAGTCTAAATAATGGATAGGTATGTCTCAATATCCCTTCATTTACTTCACAGCTGCAGGTGTCTGTGCTGCGAGTCAGCAAGCCTGTGCAGATAGGCTGCTAAGGCTGTGCCACCAGGCAGGTTAGTAATTATTCTGCATGTATTATCATATAAAATAACTGAGAGAGCCTGAAAAAGAGTGTTGTAACCCATTAATAAAGGTATAATATAGCAATAACCCACACCTGGGTAAATCCTGCATTACCCACACCCAGAAGTGGGTTATTGCTATTATACTATGACATTATTTAAGAAAATTACTTTTCTTAAATAATGGCATTGTATAATGCCTCTTTGCTGCCCTTCTGCAGCTGTCTGGTATCCGCGGCAGTTCTGATGTACTGCGCATGCCTACGCAGTACATCAGAGCTGTGGCCAAAAGCAACAGAGAAAGCAAGATCTCCGTTGCTTTTTACTGTTTCGCTATGTTAAATGGGTTTAACATAGCGAGATAGCTTTAAAATAAGCAATGGAGATCTCAGTTGCTTATTTTAAAGCTGTCTCGCTATGTTAAACCCATTTAACATAGTGAGACTGGTTTAAAAAAAAGCAACAGAGAAAGCAAGATTTCCGTTACTTTTTACACACTGTGTTGCTATGTTAAAGGAGTTTAACATAGCGAAACAGCTTTAAAAAAAGCAATGGAGATCTCCGTTGCTTTTTTTAAACCTGTATCGCTATGTTAAACTCTTTTAACATAGCGAGACAGTGTTTTAAAAGAGACTTATACTAATGGAAAAAGTCCGGGCGACCGGACCTTTTTCCATTAGTATAAGTCGATTTACAATGTGCACGCTGGTCAATCAGCGTGCAGGTTTTGGAATATTAATGGGGGGGGTCATGGTATAATAAGTCTGTAATAAAGTCTCTGCATGTATTGTAATAGAAAATAAGTGAGAGAGCATGAAAAAGTGTTGTAACCCATTAATAAAGGTATAAAAAGTCTGGAATAAAAGTATTCTGCATGCACCAAAATATGAAATGAATGAGAGTGCCACTACAAAAGTGTGTAATGTTATTAATAAAGGTATAATTCCTGGACTGTGTCCATGTCACTTTCTTTGATATGTTGTACCCTTGCAGTATGTAAATAGTACAGTTGTATTAAGTGCTGTCAATCCACACTTGTGTAGGTCCATATAAAGTGGATGAAGGAAATGCCAGTAGCTCTTAAGCATATATACAGTCCTCAACTGTTAGTTCATGGCTAGCATGTACAGGTTAATCTGGCACATGAGAAGCTTGTGATTGTGTACCCCACAAATGTCAGTGTTCTGCTAGAAGTGTAGGGGTCTGTAGAAATGTAGCTGATAATGTCACCTGAAGACAGCTGGATATGTAGATTTATGAATATAAATTAAATATAGAAATACGTAGCAGTAACATCTGCATCTTGAACAGTTTGTATGTCAGATACAGGTCAGGTATATAAACAACTATCAAAACCCATTTCACAATTTAATGGACACTGCCTAGTGTAATAATACATGTAGGGGATATATACCTGCAGTCAGTAGGAATGTAGAGTAAAGTTCAAAGTATATATAAGTTGTTAATTGAGTGATCTTTTTACACCCTACTTTATGGTCATAAATAATGCCATTCCACACCTAAATGGGTATGTGTAATCTGAAAAACTTTGTTGGGACATATGTCCTATTGGTTTATAGATATCTGCATGTACTTTGATGCATGTGCCCTGTTCACATACCTCAAACTTGGTGGCCTGTTGCCACCAATCAACTGTTCAACTGTTGGAATTCTTAGGTGTTGGGTTAATGGGAATACTACTGCATGTTGTTACAACTAATTTGGAATGCTGTTGTCTGTTACTAACCCATATTGTCATTAATTCCTGCTAAACATAGAACGTATGGGAAGGCCAGTCTCAATGGGCCCTCCTCTCCCACCTCAGCTGGTGATGGCACCTGGCACCAGCATGTCTGGTGCCCAGCCCGGGACCTCCTCCTCCGGTGGCCCTGTGCCACCTTCGGGTGGAAGCGTTGCAGGGGATGGGGCTCGTCCTCCCCCTGCAAGCGTGGCCGGAGGAGGGCCACCCATCACCCTCTGAATGGTCCCGGCTGTGGTGCGTAGGGAGATCGAGAGTACAGTCGCTGATCCTGTATGCCAGCTCAAGGCAAGAGTGGCGTGACTCACGGGTGAGCCTGCCCCTCCTACACAGCCCCCAGCACAGCCACCCTCGGGTCTGTGAAGGTGCAGTGGTGACTGCCCATGGGTGGGGATCTCAGTTCCACTGTTACCATCTGTGGGCTCATGGGCTTGGATTTCCAAACATCCTTCCCCGTCAATTGTGTTCACCCACCCCATGTGTCATATTCTGCTCCTGTATGCATCTTGTTTGTCTTGTCTGTTTACCTCCCCAACCTACCTCCCACAACATACCTACTTCCCCTACCTCACATTCCACTCTCACCTGAAAAAAAAAAAAAGGGCAATCTGATCCCGCAAAAAAATTATGCCCTATACATAGCTGCCCATTTTAGACAAATGTCCGCCAGACACAGACACTGAAATTCAATTGGCAGTACAACATACTTCATTGTCCTCACCCCTCTCAGGGGTGTAAGGTTTCAAAATTCCCTCCAAATTACAAGTATATGCACAGCTATTGCTGTTAAAGAAATGAGCAGCTATGGACCTTCCCTATACCTGTCCTGCACATCCCGAGCTGTTTTCCCCTCTCTGTGCCCCTTTTTCACCACTTTCCTCTCTCCACATTTTCTTTTCTTTCAAAGAAATGAGCGTGGGGGTTAGCGGGTGTAAGCACTTTTAAGTAGTAGTAAGCAGGTTTGAGCGAGTGTGCGCTTAGCTAAGTATTGCTAAGCGTCGTGTAAACCCACTTACAACTGCTTAAAAGTGCCTTAGTCACCCTGCATATGAGGGGCCTTGTTCTGCTCAGCAGCAAAATAAAACACCACTGCCAGTCTTGAACCCCAGATCTTGGAAACACTAGACTGCATGAAGTACCACTAGGCCACAGTAGATATACAGTAAGATGTTGCTGAAATATATATATCATGCATCAGAATGTGTGAAATAAAGGAGAGGTAGGAATGCCATAACACAAAACCTGTTCTGTGGAACTGTACCAGCAGTTGTTGTGGAATTGCATTACATGACTGTGATAACAGAACCAGACATTCTAGCAGTAAATACTGTTACAGCAGCACTTCACAATCCCCACACAGTTGAGTGTGTGAATAAATATTCACAGTAGAGCAGTTCACAAACAGTTCATGTGCCAAATGAATACATCTCAATAACTACTTTTGTATGGCAGTAAATTGTATAAGTAGAAAAGAAACTACATACTCCCATGTATCTTGTGTTAGCATATGTAGGGGTGAGTACAATTCTACACTGACAACTGTGTAGTGTAAGTGGCAACATTCAGGTCTGAGTACAACAATTATATCACTGGCTATACCCCAAACATCAGATATAAAAACTATACCAACCTTCTGGCTTACACAATAGTCTCCACAGCAAACAAGCATGGTCCCCACTCTGGAAAGCTGAAAGGGCTACGCCTACCTGACATAGCAATTTATAGCATTGGGTTGCTATGACAGTGAGTATTGCAATTACCATACAGCAGGCTGCATGCAATTACCAAATGGTGGCCACCAATTGGTGCAGAGGCCATCACATGCACATGTGCAGATACCTATAAAAGCATGCTGTACCTGCTGGCCACACATGCAATCATACCATTGCAGACAGTGAGAGAGAGAGAGAGAGACACAGACAGTGAGAGTGAGAGAGAGACTCACACCCCCAAACACACCAGTGGGAAAAAAATATATGCAAATAAAAAAAAATATTTAAACATAAAAAAAAGTATTACATTCAGCCAAAGAGACAGCTGACTGAAAAATACGAACGCATACAAAGGGAAGGTATGTAACAGATATGTATTTACTGGCATGTAGTAGATGTATTTGAAGACTACTCTACATACTTTGAAACATCAATATGTGGTAGCAGTACGTATCTATGCACAGGTGCCCTGCATAACTACTGCCATGGACATTTCAGTGTGTAGCTGTGTGCAGTGGGACATAACTGTAATATATGTAGCGCAGCATTAAATGTCAAACATCTGAACCATGTTATCTGTGTTCTGTACAGTAGTGTGGATAATGTCTGTTAGGGCGAGTAGTGCATACAGCTATCTAACCATGGATGTGACAGAGTAACAAAGTCATGACAGTCATATCAACATGTAGCTTAGCATTGGCAACAGCTGTACCAGGATAGTCTGGAAATTAAGCATTTGCAGCTATATATACACCCTCTAACATTACTGTGTGCTCACATGTGACACCTGTTCATGTTGCAGCAAGGCCCAGCAGGTCAGCTGTGAGGTCCATGGACTTACAACAGTGTGGAATATATGTGTATGGCACACACATATGGAGAGATCTGTCTGTGTCAGATATCTTAGCATCTGTACATGTGCATAGAGCAAGGGACATACTGCAACTGTTTGTGAAGGGTGGACATATATATGATGTTATGTGCATACTCCAATGTAGGTTGTAGTGTGTGGCAAACAAGACAGCATACAGTGCTGGTATATGACATGTGGTGGTTAAATACTGTGGGTATGAATTGTCAGGTTTGCAGTGTTGCAGCCAGTGAGGTCTGCTAAAGCTACATGTGCTAAGAACACCTTCAATGCATTCCGCACAACACTGTGCAATATAAGTACATAACAGTATACCTCGCAACCTTTGCATAATTGATATTCCCACCATGAAAGGCAGACCGTATATGTGCCTGTTTGGATATCGATATGTACACCAATGTATGTTTATATTTACATATGAATATATATATATATATATATATATATATAGAGAGAGAGAGAGAGAGACAGGCTCATATATACTGTGACAGATGGCCGTTGACAAAGCCATAGACTCAAGCTCAATGTTGAAACTGCATTGACATCCCTTCTGTAAATAACTCCGTACCCATGAACTACCACATAGGTGGTAGTCCACCTAACACCAAAAGTGTTATAGGAGACCATGGGACACAGGTGGACTGTAGTCTCCCCTTCGATAACCACAGTGACACACTAGTCAAAGCCCATTATAGAGTATAATGCCCCATGTGGTATGTACATCACAAGACATCCAGAGCAACTTGAAACGACAAAGACATACCTCACTAAGAGTAATACCAGACTCAAACAGATGCCCTATGCAGACCATCTGACAAACCCACAACTACACCATGTCACATACCGCCTACCCAGAGGTGACCTCTGCCTAACATTTTAAGCTATGTAAATCCAGAGCTGTTGGGCATGCTGCACGTAAACAGATCATATTCTCTACATGCTACACGGTCTAGGGACCCAAACCTTCTGACCACAATAAACAGCACATGCTGAAGGGGTAGATTCCCAACTCAGAGACATCCCATACCCTGGAACAAACCAACTATCCATAGCAAACAAAGCTCCTAATTAGCAGTCATCATAAATAATCATGACAATTGTATGGGAGATAGTGAATACACCCAGCCATTCACCTCTGTGCGTCTGCTTGACAGGGCCACATGAAATGCAATCACCTGTGTCTCAAAGGCCAGAGTAGCGTATGGCTAGGCTTCTATAGGCCCTAGGGCCAATAGCCTCATACCTACCTATGAAGTGATACACACCCACATGTACATTTTTCAAGGATTGCTATGTGAGTTTGACTGAGTGTGATGGTGAATGTGTTGGTGAATGTGTCAGTGTTTGGTTTATGTGTGATAGCTTAGTGGGAAACTGTTTCTGTCATGGTATCATGTGTCCACATTGATTGGAACCACAGTTCCATGTGTTCCCTGTAGTCCTCACAGATTACATACCTCAGGCATATGGTCTTGTAACTACTGATGCACAGTACTGTAAGGTACACAGGTAAAGGTCACCTGTGTTGCCATACCTATGTGTCCGGTATGTATGTGTGGTGTGTGTGTGTATATGCCTGTACCATGGCCTCGGTCATATGTGTGTTACAGGATATATGTGCATATCTAGCAACATGTATAGAGTAGTACAGCAGTATGCCACCTATATTCACGAATGTGCACATATGTTAGGCAGGGTTCTGACATCAATGGCTAGTGTGTAATACCGGTGATACTGTCACTGGACTTTACAATCATTGCAATGGATTACACCTGTCATGATGCATTAGCATGACACATACCTCCTGTGTCCATGTTGTGCATTGTGTCGCATACAGTGTGCCATGTACCAGTGTATAGTATGACATACTGTTGTAAGTTCATAGCTGTGCAAAACGTGGTTTGACATGTAGTGTGTGCCAGGCACTGTCAGGCAGTTGTGGTTTGAGTACTGACATGTGGTGTTGACAGTGCGTATCCTCTGACAGCCAATAGGTTGCTATATATGGCAGTTAATTGATATCTGTACATTAGACATATACGTGTGCCTCATGACTTGCTCACACATATTGTTTCATTGTCTTCCAGGGCTATGTCCCACCATTGTAATCCTGCTTATAGCACGGTGGAGGAAGAGGTAATAACATCAAGCCTGGTGCAGCAGTATGCCCTGCTGTTCTCTAGAACCAGCCAGGACCAGTATGAGCAGACTGTGCTGTGGCAAGAGCTTGTCCATTGGGTAAATGACATAGGCATGCATAACTGGACATATGAGCAGGTACGCCATCACTGCAGTGATTTAATTAGACATGTCTGGCAGTGTGCGTCTGATATCCGCAGTCAGTAGCTTGCCACAGGTGGCGGGGGTAGCCATCCACCCCCCCCCCTCACCAGAGTGGAGGAACTGCTCCTGAGCCAGGTGGCTCCTGGACAACATCAACCCCAACAATTGGCATGTGTCATCATGGAGGCCGGAGTCACCCAGCAAGCTGACATGGAGTGTGCAGGTAACATGGCATAGCTATAGACTACTGTTACCTCAATTGTTAGAGCATGCTTATGTGAGATGTGTACTGTGTAGTTAGACGATGTGGTGCCTAGTGTTGTGCAATGGTAACAACTAGGAATACAATCAGTGGGCCTGTGACTGTCAACCGTTGTACCACTGTAAGATTGCAAACACACAGTAGTGATGCCAAAGTTGTTGCCACTGACAAAGTGTCTCATATCCTTGTAGGTCCCTCTGGTGTGACAGTAAGGCAGCCGACCCATGCTGGTGGGTGTGTTCTACCTTTAATACTGCTAATGAAATGTGCATGTCATAGGTGAGGTGTAGGCCATGTACACGTAACACACATATGCATAATGCATGCTGTGCATGTTTGCTGTGAGACTATGCACATCCCAGTAATGTGGGTAGCTGCCTAAAACACATACAATACACAGAGCATTCCACATAATTGTGGCAACACTGATGTGGACATTGGATAGGCAGAGTCGATACACATGCACACAACATACACAACACTGGCATACGCAGTACACGTTAACATGCTACACATGGTGTATTCAGACGCCCGCTCTAAGGTCACACTACAGTATCCCACACTCCATCCACACAGCACACATTACATACCTGAGGGGTAGATGCATCACATGTGGCTGTGCGCCACTCTTCGACACATTACACATTCATGGTAGGCAATGCCCCCTATTGTGCACCTTACAAACCCATGTAATGACTGGCTGTGAAATGGTGACTGTAGCCATGGTACTGCAGTTCCGGTACAGCATGGTATGTGCCTGTGTGGCACACATTAGTAGCCTTGAGTGACCACATGATGCTGCATGATGATGGCTCATGGTAGTACACCCCATCCAGTTACAGTGACCACAGTACTACACATAGCATTACCTGCTATGCATCACAGTGGTGTGTGTGTGTGCAAACATAGTCACCTATACACAATATGCATAGCATTCACCATTTGTGCAAAGTGACACATATATGTCTTGTAATGCTATTGAGTGTAGAGGTCACATGACACATACTGTGTCTGTGTGATGTTGAATGTTGCAGTTGTGTTGTAGCATGCCATGTCATGTCTGGCACTGGCATGTCCACAATATGTCCTACACTCACCATAACCACTGTACAATGTCCATGTTGAGCAATGGTATTCCAACAGGTAAACATGCACCACACATCCTGTGTGTATACATAGCATGCATGTGCTAATCCTGTGTCCACTATTATCTGCTGAAGACACAGACGCTCTCATCACAAATGGATATCTATGTGACACACAGATACACATCCAGCCATGGTATGTATACCTGTGAGGGATGGTGCACAGAACATTGCAGAGCTTATAATACTTGCACAGCACTGTCATGTCCATGTACACACTGCATTCCAGGGTGAGGCCAATCACTGAACAACATCATACATGCATCAAAGACATGTATAGTGTTATTGGCAAGGGCTGACAACACCTGCACTGCATGCTGTTGGGAAACACACGTCCTGCATGCTGACACGTGTGATACAACTGTTTTCCTTGTGATACTGTACCCCAACATCTCCCACTATTGAGTATGTTCTGGATTGCTGGTGGTGTGTGTGTGTGTTTTAGTGATGGGTGCATTTGTGTACATGTGTGCATGTGTTCCGACATCATGTACAGGTCGTAAAGTGTGTTTTCATCTTCCTCTCACAGGTGCTAATCTTGTGCTGGTACACTGCAGCAGGGGAACTGATGTCACCGAGCAAAACAGTGATACTGATGATAGGTGTGTTGAGGCACAGGCATGTTTGCCATGATCTGTCGTTGGACCACCAATCGACAGTACACAGCTATCGACCCCATCCATGTATACAGTCATGCTGCCAATACATCCATCACCAATGCCCATAGCTGAGGGACAGCGTACAGTTGGCATTGGCCAGGACAGTGTGGTATCCATGGCACATGCATCCCAACACAGCAGCCATACCCAGATGTCTGGAAGGGTACCACACAGGCAGATATCCAGGGGTTCTCGTAGGAGCAGTGCTGCTCATCATGCCACTGGCAGACGTGCCACAGGTCTGACAACATCACGCATGTTCCAGGCTGTCATGGAGGCACAGGCACGTATGGAACGGTACACTAGACATGGACTAAGGGCACATAACACCGCCATCATTGACAGTATCCGTGGCCTAGCAGGTGCCGTCCGTCATTACACCGAGGTCACTGATAGACATTGGGGAGAGACATTAGATATCCTCCGCAATGTCATGTCCATGTGTCAGGACAGTGCGGGACAGTTGAGTCGATGTGGCTGTGTGCCAGCAACAGCAGCAGCTGGCAGTCGCCGTGGACGTCCCTCAAGCCACAGCTGCTCCCGTAGTGCCAGTACCAGCCCCAGCATTGTTGAGGGTGGGCTGTCCATTTAACGTCCTAGAAGACCACGTGCACGTGGCTCTGGACAGTCCCAGCAGGGACCTGTGTCCAGTGTACATTCATCGACCTCTGGGGATAGTACCCAGTCTGGCTTAGTACCTGATAGTGTCAGTAGCACCCCTGCCAGGAACAGGTACCATATCCGTGGCCAGAGACGATGACCTGTGAAGCCTCGCAGGTATAGTCTGTGGCTATCCCACAAATACCCATATATGGCAGCCACATGGTGGAACTGTGTGCATGCCGACACACACACATACTCCAGACACCTAGGGCTAACACATACCCACACACATTACATCAACATTGCCCCTATTCCAGTATTCTTGCCCCTCACACACACACACACACACACACAAGTTGATTGGATGGCTCACAGTAGGCCTCTGGCAAACCAACAACACACTCTGTGCATATGATGAAACCTGTGCCACCTCCTGGCATCTGTAACATCGATGCAGGAACAGGCTACCATAGTGCTGATGCACAGGGTGTCTTTATAGCAGTATAGCAATGTTAGCATGTTGTCAGCAGTACAGTGTAATGATATGCTTGAAGGTGTAGCTGAGCAGGCATGATGCATTCATGCTATGATTGTCATTGTAGTGTTGTTTACACCAGTGTTGGTTCCAGTTGTGTATTGTCCGGCCACGTGACACTTGGCTGATGTGTGCAGTATTGGCAGCATGTGTTAGAGAGTGGACAGTATGTGTGAGATGTGTGTAGCACATATTTGCAGGTGTACAGTTGTGAACATGGTGGAGGTGCACTGTCTGCATGTACGTGCATAGTGGACACATGGCCAAGGTGACATGCCCTGTATTACACAGTAACACTGCATAGTTTCTATTGGTGGGCAGTATGCATTGTACTACACACATTCCGGAACCTGACTACACGTCTGTATGACATGGTTTGACACTATGCTGTGGGTGATACTGTTACTATCTGTCATTGTTTTGCATTCTGGTAGTATACATCACTTCCACAGCCTGACCATAACCAATCGTTAGATGATGTCTTGACAACCAACACACAGATGTAGGACACACAGCAACATTTGGATCCTTCAGGTACTATACTATGCCAGTAACCACTGGTATTCACCTACACCCATTACTGACATCACTCAGGTTTGGCATGTAGCTCTCTTAGATACAAGCAGTCACAGTAGGGATATGTCTGTCCACATCTTATAATGCATACTGCAGCCTATAATGCATTCTCCAGATGACACACACATCCTGCACAAGGGTATCATACAGACAGATGCCTGTTGTCAAACCCATGCTGGAAAGCTGTAAGCCAAACTAAGCATAGTCATCCACCTTTACGAAACACATTATCCCCACAGTACCACATAGGTAGTAGCCAACAACATGATGAACAGGTACCGATGTGTACATGCAATGAAGTGTTACGTTGTCTGTCCTTTGTTAATCATATTTCCAAAGGTATTTTTAGATCCTTCGGTGGATCACATAAGCAATAAGGAGTCTGCATGCATATCCACAAAGGTTGTTCAACACTTGTTATAAATAGTCATCATTGACAGACTTTGCTGCGTTTGAACAGGTCTGGCATATACCCCGGCCATAGACCCTCACACACACATTCCAATAGGAACCGTAATGACTTTGTGTGACACAGATGACCTAGGCCAGGGATCACTGCAGTGGCTGGCCTTGTCACAAGCATACAGATGTGACCTAAGGTCTGGGAAGCAGCAGCACAGTATGGCAAGGATCACAGCTGTGTTCTTGGAGAAAGCAGGGTTCCCACACATGCAATCATTGAGGTTACATGTTCGTATATGTATTTGCCACACAGCAAGCTCACATGTGCAATGCATACTGATATGTCATACAGTAGTAAAAGCAAAACCCACAACACATACATCAAGTCCCTACCTAACTACTTCATGATACTAGAGAAGTACGCATTAACATGACGTGCTATACACATTATTGGCAGTTGTCTTTTACACAGGTATATTTGTAGGATGGTGACATCATCAAATTTGACAAAGGTTAGTTTAACACTTTGGAGGTGTTTCTCTAGTCTCCTAAATGGTTGCTCCTTCCCAAGGAGACCACACACAAACACACAGTTGTCTAGTGCAGGATTCAAACCCCTACCTAACTACTTCATGATGCTAGAGGAGTACACATTAACACGACGCGCTATACACATTACTGGCAGTTCTCTATTACACAGGTATATTTGTAGGATGGTGACATCATCAGACTTGACAAAGGTTAGTTTACTACTTTGGAGGTGTTTCACTAATCTCCAAAAAGGTTGCTCCTTCCCAAGGAGACCACACACATACACATACACATACACACAGTTGTCCAGTGCAGGATTCAAACCCTTACCTAACTACTTTATGATACTAGAGGAGTACGCATTAACATGACATGCTATACACATTACTGGCAATTCTCTTTTACACAGGTATATTTGTAGGATGGTGACATCATCAAACTTGACAAAGGTTAGTTTAACACTTTGGAGATGTTTCACTAGTCTCCTAAAAGGTTGCTCCTTCCCAAGGAGAACACACACAATTGTCCAGTGCAGGATTCAAACCCCTACCTAACTACTTCATGATACTAGAGGAGTACGCATTAACACAACCCGCTATACACATTACTGGTAATTATACTTTCAAGAGGTATATTTGTAGGATGGTGACATCATCAGACAATACAAAGTGGGTTACATTAGGTGACATTAGATGGGCTACATTGAAGGCATGTCTAAACACTTTGGCCATGTGATCATCAAAGGTGAGTTTACTATCTACCTGTGTCCCCAGGGACATAATGACTTTCTCCGTACATGCTGGATTACCACCTATGTGGTCATTTGTGTGCACTTTGTTTCACCCAAAGGGGATGACTATGACCACATAGGCGGTAATCCAGCATTGTTTTGACACCAGGTATCTGTCTCCGTAAAACACATCTGGAGGATATCTGTGTCAGCTGTACAGTCGATTATGGACCACAGTTACCATTCATCTACAAACCTGTTCAGTCATACACCTGCCGTGCTTCCCTGTACCTCTGAGCAGTATCTACTGAACATGTGGGGTCCCAGGACCAAGACCTGTGTGATGCCATTTGTGACTGGCCTGGAGTTGGACATGGCACCCGCAACTATGAACATGTGTGTTTGATCTGAGAGCCACTTGGCCACCCATCCTGTGACATAGCTGTTAATGTTCAAGCTGGTACACTTGTCCATGATGACAGAGTGGGTAATGGTGTAGTAAGCCCTTAGTGAGGTCCAGGTAGGCTGTGTGGACTACTTTCACCTCCGTTGATGTTCATGGTAACTGATTTAAATAACTCATCTAGGTTGGGGAGCTGGGCTGTGCCTTTGACAAGGCAAAGTTGTGTAGAGTCCAGTGTCTGGAGATCTACAATGTCTCAGTGTCTGGGTTCCATGACAACTGGCTCAATAGCTCTGTATACCGGCTGAGTCGAGATATTGGCCAATGGTTTCCAGGTTCTGTTTTGGTACACCCTTTGTGGTGCTGGATGACTGTTAGTGTATGCCATTCTTTGGGTACATAGCCTGTGGTACAGCTGAGTCTGGACAGTGAATGTAGGTGAGTGTGTAGCTACTTATGGGCCTAGTGTAAGACACAGCCTGGGACAGCATACAGTCACATTGATGCTATATTCTTAGCTTTGGTGAGGGCTGTCTTTACCTGTATGTCCATGACGTCTGGGTTTCTGCATCCTTCTGTGATGGACACAGGCCCTTTTGGAGGTGATGGGGGGGGTTTACACTGAACTTCTCCCCCTGGATGTGGGCAATGAATGTTGGTTTGATGTATTTCATTCCTTTTTTCAGTAGCTGACAGCATATTTGGTAGTTGACACCTACATGTCTGGTATAGTGACCAAAGGCTTTGTGGTTGTTATTCTTACATTCCTTGGCTATTTATCTTTCAAAAACGGCCTAGGATTATTTTATAAGTGATCATTGTTTCTTCCTGATAATGATCAGTGATGCCTTTCCTTTAGTGAAGTTGGATCTATCATGTGTTCATTTCCTCCTTCTCTTGTCTAGCTTATTTATGGACAACATACGCCTGCTTGTTGTCCTATGTTTTGGGGGAGTGCATCCTGGTTTTATTTGTGATGTCTCATTCCATGCATCCCTGTAGATGCTCATAGGATGCACTTGTGAATGTTTCTACAGATTGCATACCATTAGCCTATAGCAAGAGGTGTTTGGAACTTTCCACTGTGCTCTGGGGAAGTGTGCAGTTTGATTTTGCAAATGTCTTCACAATGGTTTCATTGACTTGGTGTGGGTGTGGGATGTGGATGTCCAGTGTGATTACTTCCTGATCTGATATTCACAGAGAGGGGTTTATCTCTGTTGTGGAACACTGGTACCCCATGTTGGTGATGATCATGTCCAGTATGTTGTCACCTGTAGTGGCCGTGCTGACCAGCTGTTCCAGGGTGTTAGAGTTTCTTAACTGTAGGACACATTGGGCATCGGATGTTGTATGAGTAATTCACACACTCAATGTTTGGGTAGTTGTAATCGCCTCATATAATGGTATTTGATAGGAACTTTATATTTGCCATTGTTCTCCGCAATACTGAGTGGGGTGCCTGAGACAAGGTACGTGATCTGTAGCAGGCTACAATCTGATGGGCAGCTTTGCCCAATCTTAGTTGCACTTGCATGGTCTCCAAGGCCTCATGCTGTGCCAGTAACCTGAAGGTGTGGATATCCATAAGGTAAATGGCTACACCCCTTCCTTTTGTAATTAACTTGTGGTTTTGGGTCCAAAGGTCAGAGTGATTGTGAGTGTTTTACGTGGATCATATCCAGCAGATCTATGTTTGACATAGCTTTGTATGTTAGGCAGTGAACACCTCTGAGTTGGCGATATGTGAGGGAGTACGGATGGAGCATTTTGTGATGGTCTGTGTATGGCATGTATTTCAGGACACTAATGCTCTTTGTGAGGTATTGCTGCTGGCTTTCCAGTTGTTGTAGTTGTCTTGTGAGGTACATAGCAACAGTGGTGTTGTACTCTTTTATAGTTCTAGTGAGTGCTGAGTAGAAGGGAACACTGTCCTCTTTTATTCTGCATGAGACACATTTTGTGATGAGGTGTGCCACATAAGAGTGTTTCCTAACTATTGTGGGAATGTGTTTATCACAGTTGTATCCACTGTCCACCTGTGACCCAGGGTTTCTTGTCACACTTACAGTGTGAGGTATACTACAACTATGTTGTAGTTCTTGGCTACAGGGAGTTTAACAAAGGTGATGATAATGCACCTTTTGGCATTGAGCTACAGCCCAGGGCTTGGACAACAGCCATCTGTCTCAGTGAGGCCCTTTTGTAGGATGTCCACATCTTTAGTGTTTACAATGATGGCTCCTAGTTTGCAGTCCTCTGGAAACTTCAGTAGCCACAGACCTTCCATGTTAATGTTTACTTCAGGGAAGTGGATACTATACAGCCTGGGAAGTTATCTTGTCCCATGGCTGCTCTGATACTGGATTCGGAAAGTGTTTTTTTACCTGTGCAGATGTGATGACAGCA
This sequence comes from Protopterus annectens, assembly GCF_019279795.1. NCBI lineage: Eukaryota > Metazoa > Chordata > Ceratodontiformes > Protopteridae > Protopterus > Protopterus annectens. The sequence continues at coordinate 1,081,042,559 of NC_056730.1, read as the reverse complement.
AATTTGCAGTCTTCCATTATAGACATGTGCCCTTTCATGGGAGAGAGGGGGGTAAAGTTAACAATGATCCTATCTGCCAGGATGTTTTCAATATCAGTTGGCTCTGTACATTTAGTGCCATTCAGCTGTAACTCACAACAGATCTGAGTGTAACCATGACTTGGACCTGTCTGTTGGGCAGACATCTCCTGCGTAGACAGTATGCAACAGAGTACAGCTTGGGTTACATTCATTCTTGTTGCATGGGGCAACTATTTGAGGCCAGTAATCCTCTTGTTAAGGTACTTCATTGGACTTTCTAGCTGCTGAACGTGCCTAGTCAGATTCATCGCAAGTGTGTTGTGGTACTCTCTGACAAGTCTGAAGACTGCTGAGTAGTGGCAACCTCCTTTGACCTACATGCACAGAGCTTGGCAGTTTGTGTGAACACATAGCAGGATTTTCTGACCAGTTTGTGAACGTGTTTCTGGAAGTAGTGATGACTATACACATTTGTCCATAGATCCCTTATTATCACATCCATATTTAGCCTGTGTGTGTGAGCATGCCCAGTATGACCTTTCAGTATCTTCCTGCCTGACATTTGCTTCGTTTCTTTAAGTGTGTGAGCATGCCCAGTATGACCTTTCAGTGTGATGCTGCATGAAAACCACTACATTTGTTGCAGTTTGTCAGCACGCACAGTATACACATTTCTACTATATGTGTATGGTAAATCAAGGTGTATTTTTACAGCAGGGCACACCTTTGTGTCATAGATCTGCAGGGATCATGCTGTGCCTACAGGGCTTCCATGACTCATTTTGCATATACTTATGAACATTTCTACATACAGGGGGGGCAGCTATTCTTTGTACATTTCTACCTGTGGGCACACCAGATTGTTACTGTGGGTGTACATAGGATGTGGGTTTCACCTGACACTTATACACATTTGCTGCGCCTACACTGCTATGTACAGGACACCATTACAGTCTGTACTGTTGCCTATCGTACTGGCTTGAGGCATACTACTGTACTACAGATCTTAGCGTCCATTGTCACATATATTAGCTTGTGACTTCATAGCCTGCACAACCCACATCACAATGCCCGGCCTGATGTTCTCTGTTTGCATAGGTGTGTGGGTGAGGTTACCCATTTGCCTCATTAGGGGCATGATACAGCATTGCTTTGTGTTTGCATTAGTGTACAATTGTCCTGCTGTGTCTGTGCCACTGTAATGCTATCATGGCTTAGTGGTTCTGTACTGTGACTATAGTGCACAGTATCCTGGGTTCAAGCCCTGTCACTGCTTTTTATTTTCATGCTGGCCAGACCAGACTGGTTAAGGAACAGTAAAGCAGTTATGAGCATGTTTGAGTGACTTTGCTCAACTTTGCCAGACCTTGGCCAACATTGCACGAACTATTTTGTTTACATATACTAGATATTGGTAGAAGCTGCTTAGCACTGCTTTATATTGCTTCAAACATGGCAATCATGCCTCAGGTGGTGCTGCAGGGCTGCCTATGTCGAATGCACATACTACATTCCCTATACATGTTTGGAAACAGGTAGTGTCAAGTTAGGCATCTCTTTTATTTTATGTGTGAGTCAGAGAGAGGTATCATTTCCAGGGTTCCTACTGAGCCAGTGTATGTGCTATGCGTTGCCTCTTTGCCAAGGCCAAGGCATACTGGGCACGCCTCCTTCTGCCTACTGGGGCAGGCTCAGGTTGTTGTTCCTCCGAGTCAGACTCTGCCAGTGCAGGCCTTGGCAATGGTGGGGGCTGTTTGGCCCTGCCCCATGCTGTTCCTGCTGTAGCTGTTTTCTCAGGATCATATTGTGTAGCATGGCACATACTATGACAATTTGGGTACATGTAGTTGGTGAGTACTGCAAGGCTCTACCAGATGTGTCCAGGCACCGGATCCATGACTTGAGCATCCCAAACACATGCTCGATTACATTTTGTGTTTGTGCGTGTGCCTCATTATGGTGTTCTTGTTCAGGTGTGTGTGTATTTCTGATGGGTGTCATCATCCACGGCTCAAGTGCATATGCAGCGTCCCCCACTAGGTGACCACCGGGGATGTCCCCATTGGCAAATGTCTGGTACAGCTGCATCAGATGCCAGATATGGGAATCGTGGTAGCTTCCAGGGCACCCAGCACACACATTCAGTATTATGCCCTGGGCATCGCACACGACCTGGCAGTTGATGGAGTGAAAGCCCTTATGGTTGATGTAGGCCCTACCCCGCTCACCGGCTGGTGCTTTGATGTGTATGTGCGTGCAGTCAATTGCACCCACTACCTCAGGGTATTCCACTATTTGATGGAAGAGACGCATATTGCTGGCCAATACCTCACGGGAATTGGGGAAATATACATGATCACCGACATGTGCTGACATGGCATTCAGGAACTGGTGCAGTACCCTGGATGCTGATGCCTGTGAAATCCCCATCATATCACCAGTTGGTCTCTGGAAGGTACCTGTTGCTAGTATTCTTAGGCTAACACATACCTTGGTTTCCGCTGGGATGGGTTCCCCTCTGTTGTTCTGTGTGTGAGGCGTGGCCTGCACAGCTCAACAATTTGCTGCAGGAGCTCTCTGTCCACTCTATAGCGCTCCACTATCTCCAGCTTATGTAGCCCCTGGTAGGTTACCCTGGGTCTGTACACTCTTCTCTGTCTCCTCACTGTGGGTTGCTCAGCAGCATTCGCAATGACACCATCCTCAGCATCTTGCACATGTTGCCTTATAACAGCAATGGCAGCCCCTAACATTTTTATGTCTCAGTTTAAGCTTTTTAAGTTTTCACTTCTCTTTGTTGACTGCAGTGTTGCAGTGTTTCTGAGAAAAACATGGGGGAATGTTGTTTGCAGAGTTTTAAGTGCTGTGCTGGGCTGGGCTACTGTGCTGCCTGTGTAATTGGCTGATTCTGATTGATTTAATCTGGCAGCTGTGATAGTTCTCCTTGGTTAATGTCCTACTACTTCTTTTCCTTCCTTTTCCCTTTCTGTTTCCACAGGAGGCAGCGCCACGCAAACACGCACACACGAGCGCACAAGCACGCACACAGGCTTACACAAGCTTAGGCAGGTGCACATTCATGTATACAAGCTTAGCCGCCCTCACACAGGCTTACACGGGCGCATACACACGCACACAGGCTTAGACAGGTCTACACGCGTGCACACGCATGCACACAGTGTAAGCAGCTTTGCAAGAAATTTTAGTGATAGCCATGGCATACACCTTCGGTTTCTGGGTTTCAGTTTAGATAACTGTAGACACACCTCTCCTAGTCCTGAGTAACTCACAGAAAACACATGCCACTCTGCTCCAATAACCTTACAGTCTTTTTGATACATACCCCCTCATGATGTCACCCATCTTCTACTCTGTTACTCCCCTTATCCTACTCTTATACTCTAGGGACATACATGGTTCACATAGCAGGAAATATTGGGATTCACTATCCTTATCCTCATTTGCATAGGATTGCCTACTAATGCTTAGTTACATCTCTCACACTGAGCATCCCCCCTTTGCAACCACTACTCAGTAACCATGTTGTCTTCAGGCTGCCATTCACTTGCATGGCAGATGAATATTTTGAATTAAATCATATTTTTGTCTTTTAAATTCTTGATTTTCTGATTTTTTAGTGCGCCACACATTTACGTGGCGCTCCGCTACGCTTAAACATCGGAGATCGAGGAAAAAAAATATATTTTTATTATTTTGCAACACATAAAAATGCCACTGGCCATATATTTGCCCATTGGCGTGCTTCCTCAACTGGATGCATCCTTTATTTGGAGCTGTCATGGCTCCATTTTGCTATTTGCAGAACTGTACTCAGTTGCCAACCGAGTACATTTCTGCAAATAACACTACTCTTACTCGAACAGGTTAGTGTTTCCTGGATTGCAAATTTACCTCATTTGCATAGCTTTCAGCAGCAGTTGAGGTAATTTGCATAAACTAACCCTGTCCGTGCAAGAGTCGTTTTAGGAGCTCTCTTGCACGCCCCTGCCGGCTGTTCCTGGATCGCTCAGCAGACATGTTGGCTGCATGGAGTCTTACTCTACTCTTAGACTCCGTGCAAGCCTTCATGAATCCGGCCCCTTATCTTTGTCAACTTCAGGTTATGTAAAGCCTTTATGAAAAGAATATTTGTCCTTAGACACCCCCCCAATAAAAAACCCTTCTCCCCCTTGGAATCTCGTGTTGGTACTCCAGGGCTGACTCAGAAACCATTTGAACCAGCAGACAATTGTGGTATCAAGTTTCTTTCTTGGTAAACAATCTTTTTAGTAGCTATTACTTCAACAAAAATTGTTTCTGAATTCCAGGCCTTTGTACATTGTTTTCTATAAAGATAGGGTTTCTGTACGGACAAACCCTTCCTTTATGCCTAAAGTGGCCATTATTCAATTAGCTCAATTGCCAGCCATCTTTCCCAGCTTTACTAATAAGAGTGAATATATGTTTCATCTTCTTGACATTCATAGTCACCTACATTTTTTATCTTCACAGAACAAAGTAATACAGGAAGTCTGATCAACTGTTTGTATCTTTCTCACCTAACTGTTTAGGTCAAGCAGTTTCCAAAATTACTTTGGCCAAATGGATTACTGACCATATTAAAGTAATTTATTCTCAGAGAAGTTTGGAATTGCCTCTTCCTCCTAGAGCCAACTCTACCAGATCTGTGGCTACCTCATCTGCCTTTTCTTCCAGAGCTTCAGTTGATATTTGTGCTACAGCCACTTGGTCAAAGACTCGTTCCTTTGTCACACATTACAAATTGGACATTGTCTCCAGAAGCAGGGCTTCCTTTGGTTCGACAATGCTCCAGCATATCCTTCCTTAAAGGTCTCCCGAGAGTTATGTAGCTGGGGATTCTGACCCATCAGTGAGGAAGAATGGAAAGGACAACAGATTTAGAAGTTACATACTTACCATAACTTGGCATCTGTGTTGTCCATTTTCATTCTTCCTCACGTTCCATTCCAGCCATCCCCCAGCCTGGTCACTTCTAGAAGATCTTTGGATGATCTGGGACCCTTAGGTTCCAGGTTTAATCCTCATCCCTTTTTGTATCTGTTTCTATAGGCAGTAGAGCAGCAAACTTGATCTGAGGGGTTAGAGATGGTGTAGTGCATTATGGGAAGAGGGAGGAGCTTTAGACTCTCATCCAAGTCTTGGAAATGTGGCCAAGTCAGATCCAAGGGTTGCATCCATAACCTATCAATGAGGAAGAATGAAAATAGCAAACGCAGATGCCAAGTTATGGTAAGTACATAACTTCTAATTACTTCTGCCGTATTATATATATATATATATATCTATATCTATATATATATATATATATATATATATATATATATATAATCTTCTAAATATTGAAAGCTCATAATCTTGAAATTCAAAATACTGAAGCCAAATTCTTGAAAGTTCAAAATACTGAATTTCATAATACTGAAAAAACTACAGGGTTGTAATACTTACTATATGCCACCAGAAGTACATAGAGAAACAAAAGACAAAGCATATTAGTTTACTCAAACTATTAGCAAGGGGGCAAGCCCCCTTGCTACTTAAATATATCAACTCCAAGGTCACACTTTACTACACTAAGATGTTATGTTGTGGTATAGCAAATTAAAAAGGAATGTGACTAAGGTTACAACAGGCACTCATGAAACACATAATGTTATGTTTGCCATTTTCTTCTGTGGAGTGCAATCTTGGAGTTGATGTATTTAAGTAGCAGGGGGTGTGGGGGGTACAGGAGGGCTTCCCCACTGCTAATAGTTAAAGAAGAGCAATATGTTTTCTTATTTGTAAGTTTTGGTGTACTCTGTTTTTTCAGTATTATGAAATTCAGTATTTTGAGTTTTTGCTATTTTGAACTTTCAAGATTTTGGTTTCAGTATTTTGAATTTCAAGATTATGAGCCTTGACTCTCTTATGGTGGTGTCCACACTGCTGCTCTCCTTATAGCTTCCTTAATGATTCTATCAGTGACTTGCTCCATGATTCTCTCATAGTTAGGATGCTAAAGGGAACACTTTCCTCCCTTTGTTTTATGTATATAAAAGTAGTAGCAGACTCATATGTATAAGAATTGGACAAGTCTGCCATTCCAGTTGTATACACATTTGACAGCTTTTTCCTGTGTATCAGACTTCCTTATAAGAATTATACAAGTCCATTATTCTAGTTGTAACTTGCACATTTAACAGATTTTGTGTGTATCAAGGCACAGACAGCTGATTTTTAAAACTTCATGATATCCATGAAAGGAAATATCTGTTAGACACTATGCAGATTGTGAGGAGCAATTAAGAGAGTCCTTATAAATAGGAGAAAGGATTTGCATTCTATAAAACCTAAAAATGCAAAAATAAGCAAGCTGACTCACAACCAAAACAAGTGTAGACTAATAAAAATGTCAACCAACATGGTGCACAAACAAGAATACGAAGGCACAGTATAGTAAGAATTTATTACAACAGGTTAGCACCTTTGCAGGGTTGCTGCTTCATCAGACCATAAATAAATAACATTCAAATTAAAACAAAAAAATAACCAACATTCAAATTAAAACAAAAAAATAACCAATCAACCTTGGCTAGTAATAAAACAATAAAAAATAACCAATGACATTCACTGCCTCATTCCCAAAGCAGGCTTGAGTGGAATTCCAAAATTCAGCCCTGATGGTTTATGTGCCTGCAAAGAAGTGATCCATTTCAAGTCATACATTTCTACACAGTTATTAAAATCACCCCTTCTAACACTGGGAGAAAGCAACTGTAAAACTCTAAATATATTGTGTCCTGGAAAGGACGCAGCATGATTGGCTAAAGCATTTGTCAAAACATTATTATGAATGTTATCTAAATGTACAAGTATATGTTCCCTGAAATGACGTGTAGTCTTCCCAGTATAGAAACCACTGCAGGAACAGAACATGGCCAAGTAAACCAAATTGCTGCTCCTGCAAGTGGCTATGAACCTGGGGGGAAAACATGTCCAGAAACTGGATGAGTAAAGCAAATTTCTAAAGAAATAGAAGAGTATGCCTTACAATTTTGGCACGGAAATGTACCTTTCTTGCCAGATACTAAATGTCTAGGTCCATAACACAAAAGTCTTTTAAGACATATTATTCCTAAAAGTGAAAGAAGGTTGTTCTCCAACTATTGGTCCTATCTTATCAGCTAATAGGATCAGCCAATTCTTCCTAATGACATTACAAAACTGTTGAACATTACTAGAATAAGTAAAAAAGAATCTAGGAGGTCCTTCTGTGCATCTTAGTTGGTTACGTTGAGCATTATATGGTCTTGAAGAGCACCTCTATCTTTCCTACTATGAATAGTCTCCGAATACGTATGTACAATATGTTGGTGGCAGTAACCCCTAGCCAAAAAAAAAAAAAATCATTAAGAGCAACAAAAGCTCCCTCAAACATACCATCACTGTTAGATAGTCATGACACCCTCAAAGACTGACCTTTGAGAATGTTGGAAACAATTTTCAGAGGATGCATACTGGAATGATGCAACACCCCATTTTTCCAACAAGGTATCCTATACATCCTGGTTTCCAAACACCCAAATTCATTTTTAAAGATAGATGCATCTAAAAAATCAATAGATGTCAATGAATGGCATAAAGTAAAATTGAGAAAACCAGAAGTACTTTCAAGATAGTTAACAAAATCAAAAAGTTCATCGATATTACCTACCCACAGGACAAAAACATTGTCCAAAATTCTGGCATAATACTTAATAAAATCTTCATAAGGATTATTGTTGTGTACATATTCATTGTGCCTACACCAAGTGGCGTAGCTGTTGGTGCAAGGGGTACCCATGGCCACTCCCAATTTCTGTAAGAAATATTGATTCTCAAATAAAAATATATTATTCAATATCAAATACAAAAGTGTACAAATTACTGTGACTATAGTATGAGGGTAAATACTGTTATGAGTCAGAAACATTCTAATAGAATCAATGCCATCTTGATCGGGAATAACTGTGAATAGTGTCTTAAATATCAAGTGTCACCAACAAATAGCTAGCGACATCACGATCAGAAACTGCAGTAAATAACACACAGAAAATATTGCATATCCTTAAGAACAGAGGGAGCATTAGGCAGCAATAATTTAAGTTTACTTTCCACAAATACAGAAAGGGGTTAAATAATCCAACCAAGTCCTGAAACAATAGGACGGAGTGGTGGATTAATGAACACTTTTATGGATTTTAGGGAGGCCATGTATCACAGGAACAAGGGGGTGTCCAACCGTAAGAAAATAATAGGTGTTCATATTGGTATGCCCACACATAAGTAAATCATACAAATCATTGTGTATATTACGTATACATTTATCAACATCTCTGGACAAAACATCTCATATAAATGGTAGAATTATCAAGCATAGCACTCATATTGGCTAAATAATCCTCCCTGTTCAAAAGAACCACAGCCCCACATTTATCTGCAGGTCTAATGCTGATGGAAGGCTCTGTTTATAACTGCTGTAAGGCTGACTTTTCATCCATCCATGCTTAAATTACAAAAGTGCTCTCCTGACAAATGAAACAAATAAAAAATGTTGTTTTCACATAGCTTAACAAAGGCTTCTAAAGAAGAAGCCATATGGCTATTAAAAACACTAGGCTTACGAAAACCATGACTAGAAAAAGAGGGGTTGTGCTTACCAACAACAGACTGCAGCATAACCCTCCTAGCAAACAGCCTGACATCAACCACAAGGTCTGTATGGTCCAATTTATTATCAGGAACAAATTTTAAGCCTTTATTCAGCACATTTAAATGTGCTGGAGACAGTAAAGTTAGACAAATTATAGACTAGTCCTCTCTGAACTTGTAATAGATTCTTACTATATTGTGCCTTCGTGTTCTTGTTTGTGCACATTTTTATTATTCGATTATATAAAACTTTCCTTTTCACTACAAGACTGAGTTGTCTTCTTCTTATACTGTATTGAATCTTTGCATTTGTCCTGGGCCTACTGTTCTTAAAGTTATTTTGTGGTGTAGATTTAGACCACACACACACAAATGTCATAGCCAGTGTGAGTGAGGTTATTGTTTTTAACTAATAAAGTGAAATGTCAGTATTTACATATGCTGGGCACAGTCTTACATTTCCTTTCTGTAAGCTGCATTATAATGTGAAGTGCCATATTAAATGTACATACATACATACATACATACATATATATATATATATATATATATATATATATATATATATATATATGTGTGTGTGTGTGTGTGTGTGTGTGTGCAATTGTTGCAGTGGCAGGGATGGATAGGCTGTATCGCCTCCCCCTTCGGTATACCTTTGACATTTTGTCTCATCCTCAGTTTTTATTGTTTTTCTTGTGGTGGTGCCAACTGTGTTCCTTCTTGATGATTTTCTTAATGATTTTGTCATTGACTTCCTTGGTGAGTCTTATGACCACTCATCATTTGAGTCCTTCATTGACTCCTCTCTTCATTTTTTTTGGATTGTGTCAGAATTTCTAATGATTCCTAAAGCTATGTAACAGTTGAGTCACTAATCTACACGGAAAGTTCATTTAAATGCATTGAATATGATGTGCTAGCTAGCAGAATCCAGTGCGGCAAATGCTGTCTACTGATAAATACCATTTTTCCATGCTGTTTTCAACACAGTTTAATGCAGGCTGTATTCTCACAACAGTCCAAGGACATATCCTTCTCACAGATGTGTAAAAGACAATCATTTGAGACTTCTAAACACAGCATGTTGGCACAGAATGAACTGTTTCATGGTTTAAAATCAGAATCCCAACTGCTATCAGTTATTGACAAACTTCAGCCTATCATTGTTAAAACACATCTCAGAAGATGAATTCTTAATCCTGTGCCATCCTTCATTACAATAGAAAGTCATATTTTGTCTTTTCATTGCCAGCATGTGTTTCACACCGAGGAAACAAGCAAAGCAATGAAAATGTCCTGTCCTGTATTTCCATTTATCAACATATACAGCCTTTAACTAAAGGTACCAGTTTTATAAACACTCTGGTGCAGCAGTTTTTACAGTTCACTGTTAACAGTTTGTTTCTGACACAGGTGCTGTTATTGGATTCCCACTGTTTCAATCCAGCCTCCTGTGCTACTGTTAATCAGAAAAAAAAATCTGCTGCAAAGGTTTTGTATCAGAGGAATGCTGCATTAAGAAGAGGAATAATATAACAGCTATTATGGCCCCAGACTGTGTAAGAACAGCTGAAGTCCTGAGTTAATTTATTGTTTAAACCTTCTGGATCCAACATGAGCGCAAGAGACCCCAAAGTAGGTACTAGCAAATAAGTAAAATCTTCCCTCTTGGCAGCACAGAAACTGTTGAGAAGAATTTTGGCATGCCTGACCACAGTGACCAGTCACCCTTTGAGCCTTAATGATTCTCCTGTTAAATTTTGTTTTGATTGTGAAATCTGCCTGTATATTTTGATAAATGTCAAAATTCAGATCAGGACAGCTTGCCCACTGTTTGCAGTGAGAAGAAACGGGAGACAAAAGATCAAACTTTGTAATTTCTAGACTTGGTGAAATCATATGACTAGGTCCCAAGATAGCTGAAATGAGCAGCCCTGTGATGGTTCAAAGTACTGGAAATATTGTTAAAATTAATGCAGGCTATGTACAAGGAGCAACTGACAAAAGTGTGAACAGTGGTTGGACTTCTAGAGGGGGTTCCCAATGGCAGTGGATATGAGTCAGGGTCCAGCTCTGAGCCTATTGCTGTTATTCTAATGTTGGACTACATTCAGAAAGAGGTCCAAGGGGACAAGTCAACAAAGCTGCTGGATGGAGATGATGTGGTGCAACAAGCAGACTGAATGAGAAGTTTATGAAATGCTGTGCAACTGGAATGCAAATCCGAAGTTACATGGGATCAAACGGACTATATGCAAGACAGTTTTTTTTTTTTTTTTATATAATTTATTTTACATTTGTTAACCGGGAGAGTCCAACTGGATACAGGTCCATTTTCAGTGGAGGCCCGGGGAGAAAAGCTCCAATTACATTCATTTTTAACATTAAAAGCCATTATTGTGACATTCATTACAGGCAGACTAATATTGTGAAACTAAGTGACACATATTGTATACACTCTAATTATGAGAGCAACAGGTAAGACCGTGTAAATACATTCATAATTATGAGGAGCAATGCATGGAATTCATTACAGTAGCTACTAGACAAATGGATGAGCAGTTAGTAATGCTCTCTTAACATGCCAGAAAACATTTCCTATCCTATAGTAATATTACGACTATGGGTAGGCTGAGAAGGTAGCAGATTTTAGTGTGGTGCATAGAGATTAGCTATATACTAGAGTGTTATCCAGGGGTGAGACAGGAGCAAAGCCTGTTGTTCATGAAGTGAGTTTTAAGGAGTTTCTTAAATTGAGTGATGGAGTTGTTGGATGTTAAGTGGGCAGGAAGGGAGTTCCAGAGTTTAGGGATTGAGTGGCTGTAGACAGATTTTCCTGCCTCATTGCTAAATTTGGTGACCTGGAGGTGATTTTGGGTGCTAGATCTTAACGTTCTAGTAGTGTTGTGAGGGTGAATTAGATGTTGTAGAGCTGGGATTTTGTCTGAGTGGTTTAATATTTTGTGCACTAGTGAGAGCTAATTGCTTTGAAGTATTAGTGGGAGCACTAATCAGTTAAGCTTAATGAGACACTCAGTGATGAGTTCTATAGGATGAGCCTGTAGCAAATCTTGCTCTTATTGTAGCATGATTCGAGTTTGTTTAGATCAGTTTTGTGAAGGTTAGTGAGCACAGGGGAAGTATCTATTAATGTAGATAGTAGGTGTGTCCTTGCTATTTTTGAATGGTTTGAGAGATAGTGTTTGTTTCGATAGAGTAGTCTTGAGTTTTTTGTGAACTTACTTTATAGTTTGAGCAATGTGTCGATCAAATCTAAGGTGGTTGTCTATTTCCACGCCTAACAGCTTGGTGAGATTGGTAGGGGTAATAGTGGTATTGTTGTCGGATGTGATAGTAAAAGGCTATCAGTGTGGGAAATGGATCCGTGGGAGCTAAAGAGAAGTAATTTAGTTTTGGATGGGTTAAGAATGAGCTGTTGGTTGGTGAACCAAGTTTCGGCTAGAGAGAAGGATTCTTGTGTTTGGGAGAGGAGGTGATCTAGTGTGGGGGCTGCACATATAATAGTGGTGTCATCTGCATATTGCATTATAGAAGCTTTGGGTGTGGTGGATAGGAGTTGGTTGTTGAACAGTGTGAATAGTAAAGTACCTAAGATGGAGCCTTGAGGGCCCCCTAGGGAAACAGGCAGCAAGGAGGATATTTGGTTTTGCCACTTTACTGCTTGCTGTCTACCAGATAGATAGCTCTTAAACTAAGAGATTGAAGGTGAACTGAGGTATAAGGTGAAAAGTGAGTGAAGGAGTTTCATATGTTTGACCATATCAAAAGCTTTGGATAAATCTAAGAATGTAGCAGATACGATTAGTCCATTATTTCTGTGGTTATTTATGGTGTTAGTGAATGAGGTAAGTGCAGTCGTAGTACTATGGAAGGGTCTGAAGCCATGTTGCTGTATAGATAGTTTGTTTTCTAGCAGATATTACATCAATTTTGTCATGATAGCAAATGGAGAAATCAGAAGCAAATGAAAATTAAGATAGAGGGGAAAATAGTAAAACAGATTAACTGCTATAAATGGCTGGGAGGGTAGCTGAGTAGGACGACAGTCTGAATGAGGGGGCAAAGCTAGAATCAGTGCCAGGCGTAGTATGTGAAAGAATGCAAAAGAAGTTGAAAAGTATGGTGTAAAAAACAGTGGTGCAACCAGTGTTTCTGTATGGCACAGGATTCTGGGTAGTGAAGGCACAGAAGCTGAAGCATCCTGAAGTAATAGAGATTGAAGTGCCTGAGATGAGTGGTGTGATCCACATTGTGGAACAGACAAAGAACTGAGGACATCATAGCAGAAGCTAAAGTAGTCCTAATTGTGGAGAAGGTCAAGGAGAGCAGATTATGGTGGTTTGGACATGCAGAAAAACATGATTTGGCGAATAAGATTTGGGTGAGGGGAAAAAAGGCAAGAGGAAACTGGGTGAGAGAAGACCTACCAACAGGAATGTCAAAGAATGTAGGAGCCCGGCACTCGAGAGAGGTAGTGATGGTTGATCTAACACCCCAATCCTATGTAGAAGTGAGATAAAGGGGGTCGGTGATAATGACTGTAGATCCCGTTTTTTTTTTAGAATCCATTTAAAATTTAGTACCTGATCAGAAATAGTGTTGGACCTCTGTCTCTCTCTCTCTCTCTCTCTCTTGCTGCTGTCTTCGTGGATTCTGTGCTGAATTATAAATCTTTATTGTGTTTTGTCTAGCCTCTTGCTCATTATTTGAAAAGGAGTTAACCAAATAAAGTTGTTTTAAAGCAAAGTTACTTGGGATATACAAAATGGCAATAGCCTACAGTAAATATACCATCTGTTTTGTTAATGTGTTAGTGAATATCTTCGAAGAAAAAAATGCGAACTGTTGACAAGTGCAAACCATATTGCACTGGTGAAGCAGGATGAGAAGCACCGAGAGTAGCAAGAATTCAAGACGTCTTCTTGCAAAGGTACTCTGTACAAGTTCCTTGTGTACCAAACAGGTTTCCATGGAACTGTACTACAAGACCATAATATAACCTTCATAGGACTTGTTAGCACAACTGATGAAACTTCTGACTGTGATGGGCATACAAGTTGGATAAACTTAAATTATTTGATTTGCTGTTGCACTAATCATACCTGAAAAAAAATGTTCATGTGGTTCACTGCTGCAGTCATTACTGCAGGGAACTTTGCCAATGGTGAAGGTATGGACCAAATAGACTTTCAGAGATAAGCATTTAAAAAAGATATCCACTCCATACAAGCAGTCCTTACCTTGGAGAACATTGATATATGCATCGTTATGGAGACTTGGTCCAAGGCCATTAACAGCACACCAGCAGTGCAGGGTTTCAATGCCTACCACACGTTCAGGCCCATCGTAATTTATGAAGACACTAAAGGTGATGATGGTGCCTCCATATTTGTAAAAAAAAAATATATATATATATATATATATATATATATATATATATATATATATATATATATATACACACCCCTCCAGACTAGTTAGACAAGATAACAACTTGGAACTTCTCCATGTCCAACTTATGATTAAAAAGAATGCTTATTATGTCATGGCTAAATGTAGGACCACCTCTGTGTCCTTAGTAGTCCTTAATGTCTGCCTAACTAGTATAGAGTCCCTGTGCATTAAGCTAAACATCCTCCTAGGGGACTTCAACTACCCTTCCATTACCTGGGAGATGTATACATCCTCTAACAAATGTGCCCTTTTCAGGACTTCATCAAAACAAGCTCTTCGGATCAGCTTATCTGCACTCCAACCAGGGGCAATAAAATCCTGGATATGGTCCTGACCAGTGTGAGATTGATCTGATCCCTACCAAATGTAACTCCCTCTCTTTTCAAATTGTATCAAAAATCAGTCGCATTCACCTTAAGCTTCCTGCAATACCTCAGTATTCAGAGATTATGCCAAGACTAATCTACTGAAACTGGGAGATGACCTGGCTAAGTTCAGCAGCCCCATCCAACTCAATAGCTGCATTGCATATGCAGAATCCTTTACTGCTGAATTCTACACACACGTGAATAGTTCCACAGATACATATGTTCCTCTCTGAAGTAAATACAATGCCAAAGTCAAAATTAAACCCCTGTGGTGGATCCCAAATATAAATATGCCTCTGAAGTAAAAGAAAAAACAATTAATTGCACGTAAAATTAAATGCAAATATCAAGATGCAAAAAAAAAAAAAAAAAAAAAAAGATTTTCCTAAACTTAACAGGGAAGTCCAGGCCCAGGTTAAATCAATTAAAGCCAGATAAGATGAAAAAATTACCACCCAGGATAACACAAAGGCTTCTTTATGTTCGAAACTTTAGAAACAGTATCCAACACTGTGCAGAGCTAATAGTAAATATTGCATACTTGATCCCAGAGGACATAGCTAATATACCAGTGTATAAATTTATCTATAACTTCACCCCTCTCCCTTCCTACATTCCAAGATTGCATACCCTCATCGACATCCTCCATTCAAATCAAGGCATTATCCAAGATTAAGAATACTGCTTCTATGGGGCCAAATAACATACTAGGCCACATTCTGGTCAGCCTGAACAGAACCAAACTGGAGTTAAAATAAAACTTTCAAAATGCTCCAAATGGTGCTAGCAATTGATTCAGTACTGCTACTATTTTAGTGCATTTATTACAACTGTATTTGCGTTAATATTGCTACAACTCAAGTGCTCTAGGTTGCACTGCATCTGAATTGTTTTAGTGTTGTTTTAGCTGGTTTTCTATATATATATATATATATATATATATATATATATATATATATATATATATATATATACTTTTCTGTATATGTAGACTAGCTACTTATTCTACTGTATTACTGCCTCTTAAATCATTTTTCAGTTGTGTATGTGCCTTGCTTCATTTAAAGAGTTTTAAATTGCAAATTTTGTAGAGTTTTAATTGCATTTACTGTTTGGGCTACACACTCGTGTGTTAGCCTTTTCTGTGTTTATTTACTGTATTATTTAGCCTGTTTTAACCAAAAAAAATACTATCTTGTTTGCTCGCTTCCTGCCTTTCCTAACTAGTATAGTCCAGATCCCAGGCTTTGCTGGTTTCAGGACTTTATTTTCTGTGCTCAGAGCTATCCAGAACTTTCTGTGGTAGAGGGAAGTCCTACTGCTTACCAGTGGGAGTGGTGAGCATTGTACTGCCTATCTAACGTTAGAGGAGTGGTTTCCAGCTCTGAAATTGTAATGTTATTAGCCATTTTGGGCTGATTTCTATCCCTTTCAACTTTCAGACTTAAAAACGCATGTGTTTGCACATTTTTCGCATTGTGCAGCACCACTGGGTTCCCTTAGAACAGTAAATGCAATTAAAACTCTACAAAATTTGCAATTTAAAACTTTTTAAATGAAGCAAGGCACGTACACAACTGAAAAATGATTTAAGAGGCAGTAATACAGTAGAATAAGTAGCTAGTCTACATATACAGAAAAGTATATATATATATATATATATATATATATGGTTAAAGTATTCCAGGTGCCAGAAAGTCTGCTCTTCAAATTTTCCCTTAGAACTAGCTGGTCTTCTCAGTAGTAGCACTAAAATCTGAACCCCTGTGACTAGCACTTGCTCTAGAACCTGCTGGAAAGCACTAGGAAGCCTTAAACTGATACAAGCACTCAACTCCCTTTGTTAATGAGGAGAAATTAATCGTAGGCACAAAACAGCCTATAATTGCAAAGTACCTTGCAAAGCTAAGGGACAAAAGCTCTTGTGCTTTACAAAAAAAAGCACCTAAACAGGCATGTCCAAGGGTCAGCATTTGGTGATTTATTTTATTTATTGCATTTGTTTACCGGGGATAAGTCCACTGGGCCTAAAAGAGTCCATTTTCAGTGTAGGCCTGGGGAGAAAAGCTCCAACATGATACAGAAAAAAATATAAACATTAATTAGTAAGAGAAGCAGAAACAGTGTTACAGATAGTAAATATAGTAACATATACAGAATATATACATAAAAACAGGACTCTAGTTTACTTGATTATAGCAATATATACAGAAAATATACATTAAAGCAGAATTCAATCAGAGTGGTATAAACAGAGATCAGTATTATTGTACCAGTATCAACAAGTGAAGATAAAAATAAATATGGAGAAAATATCATCATTCACTAGCAGAAAAAGACATAGGAGTTTAGTAATCATATAAGGAGAGTGAAGAGGTTAGGTTATAGAGCAAGAACATAGCCAGGAAGAGTTGAGATGATTTTTCAGCATTTGTTTGAAGGTGGTGGTGCTGTCTGTGTTTCTTATAGAAGGCGGAAGTGAGTTCCATAGTTTGGCGACGGTGAAGGCATAGAGAAGATGACCAGCAGGTAAGGTGGGCTTATCTACTTTTAGAAGTAGATGATTTTCAGGTCTTAGATGCCTGCTGGAATGGTATTTGGCAAGTAGAGTTGAGACAGCAGGGACAGTCTGTGGGTCTGTAGATTATTTTCTGCACAGTAGTTAGCTGGGTGAATGAGAGATGGTGGGGGAGTTCCAGCCACCCTAATTGTTTCAGTGACTTACATGATGAATGTGGCCTTGGTGGCAAATTTTGCTATTCTGTTGTAACACATAGCAAATTTGGATTTTGTAGAATTTCGGATATTAGTGAGGAGAGGGGCACCATAAAGGAGAGAGGGTAATAAAAAAGGTAGTTTCAAGGGTTTGTCTAGTAGAGAGGCTAAGAAAGTGTTGGTGCCTGTACAGCATACCAAGCTTTTAGTGTGTTTTTTTTTTTATGTTATTGTTTATGTGTAGGTCAAAGTTAAGGTTTTCATCTATAATAATGCCTAGTAATTTAGTGTGTGGGACTACTTCTATAGTGGTATTGTCTTGGGCTTGTATAGTGAAGAGTTTTTTATCAAATGGAGTGGTTTTCCTAGGAGTAAAAATTACTAGTTTAGTTTTTTTTTTTTTGGATTTAGGGCAAGATGATTGTTAAGCATCCAAGATTCAGTAGATGTGAGGGCATTCTGGGTAATTTGCTGGAGTTCAGAGCTGGAATTTGCAGTGCATATTATTGTAGAGTCATCCACATACTGGATTACTGAACATTGTGGGAGAGTGGTGTGAAAGTTGTTAATAAAGATGCTAAATAAGAGAGGACCAAGTATGGAGCCTTGGTGTACCCCTGTGGAAGTATTGAGGAAGGGACAGTAAGACTGTTGCCATTTGGTGGATTGCTGCCTATTGGAGAGATAGCTGTTGAACCATTGTAGGGTAAGGGGAGAAATGTGGAGAGTGGATAGTTTAGAGAGTAGGATAGTGTGGGAAATTGTATCAAAAGCTTTGCAGAGGTCAAGGAAAAGTGAAGCAATTATTTTACCAGAATCCCATGCCCGGTTAACTCTATCAAGGAAGGATAGGAGGGCGGTAGTGGTGCTG
The DNA here is from genome assembly GCF_019279795.1 of Protopterus annectens. Classification (NCBI taxonomy): domain Eukaryota; kingdom Metazoa; phylum Chordata; order Ceratodontiformes; family Protopteridae; genus Protopterus; species Protopterus annectens. The sequence goes on along the minus strand of NC_056730.1, from coordinate 1,081,024,394 downwards.
TGTCCTTGTCTGAAACCATGCTGAGTGGGTGATAAAATTTGATTTTCATGCAGGTGGTTGAGGAGTTGGGCATGGATCCATTTTTCCAGTATTTTAGAGAGGGGTGAGAGGATTGCTATGGGTCGAACGTTTGTGGTATCTGTGTTGGTGCCACCTTTGTGTAAGAGAAGAATGAATGCTTTTTTCCAGATGTCTGTGACAAGGGATTCTTTAATTGATCTGTTAATGAGTATGCTGATGGGATAAGCTATAGAATTTGCTGCTAGCTGCAGGAAGTGTGGGGGTAGATTGTCAGGGGCCAGAGTACAGGGTTTTAGCTTAAGTAAAAGTTTTTTTATTGTGCTGGTGGGTATGGGGGAGAATATTAGGTTAGGGTTAAGGGTAGACTTGTTTTCTGGGATGATTTGGTCATCAGCTGTCTTGGTGGTGGTACTGTTAATTGTAGGAAAGGTGGTGGTTAGGTTAGCTATGGTGTCAATGAAGTAGGAATTGAAGAGGGTAGCAAGTTCAGTGGAAGTTTTTTGTGGGTCAGGGGATGGGTTGCTTTGAGAGCCTGGGTGTAATAGTTGGCTGATGGAAGATCAGAATTTGTGCGGATTATTTTTATGTTGGCTTTGTAGGTGGAAGTAGTGGTCTTTTTTATCAGTGGTTATTAGACGTTTTGCCTGGTTATGGAGTTGCTTGTAATGTAGTAGAGTTGAGGGGTCTTTGTTTTTCTGCCATGATTTCCAGATTTTATCCCTTGTGGACATTACTTCTTTGGTGGATATTGAGAGCCAGCATGCATGGTTATGTTTTATTCATTTTTGGCAGGTTGGGTGCTTGCCTATTTAGGATGTCTAGAAATGTTGAGTTAAAGAATTCAACAGCCTCATTAAGTGGTAGGGATTTGAGGGGTTTCCAGTTTACTTTAGCTAAGGTTTCATTAAATATGGATGAGGAACTTAGTAAAATTTCTGGTAGATTTGTATTGGTGTTGGCCTGTGGTTGGAGTAGTTTTGCGTATGATATATGCTGGGTGGTGGTCACTAATGGTATTAGGTAGTATGCCTGCACTGATGACATTGAATGGGTGGGACACTAATATCCAGTCTATTGTGGAGCCCCAGTTGTAATTTTTATGAGGTCTAGTGATGTCTTCAATTAGTTGGGAGAAGTTGTAAAGATTAATGTTTTTTGAGGGGTTGTTATGGCCTATATCTAGCCAATTGCTATTTACATCACCTAGAATGATGGTTTCATTATCTATATTTTGGGAAGTCCAGGCAAGTATGTCTTCTAATATTGGTATGTTGTTTCCTGGGGGAATATAAAGAGCAATTATGCAAATGTTTTTATGGTTAAGTTTTAATATAGAGATTAGTATTTCAGCTGGGAAGAAGTTGGGTGTTGGTTTTGAGTAGGGGATTAATGTGTAATTGCTAGGGAAAAGTATTGCTGCTACTCCTCTTCCTCTCTTGTTGGGTCAATCGACTCTCAGGCATGAGTAGCTTGGGGGAAGAAATTCAGTGTCTTTTATATATGATTTCAACCAGGTTTCAGTAGCTGCTGTAATATCTGGGTTGTACTTAGAAATCCAGGCATGGAGTTCAGGTATCTTGTTTCTAAGGCTTTGGAGATTTATGGTTGATAGCATAAGAGATTTGCTAGATTTGCTGGAGCTGAGGGGGGCTGGGCCTGGGTTGGGTTGTACATCACCACACTGGGAAATAGTGCTTTGGCAAATTGTGTAGGTTATACTTCTCAGTTTTTTCCTAAAAATGGTGTAGTTGCTGCTGGTGGAATGATAAGGGGAGTGTCTTTGGAGAGGTAGAATTTTCACCTTGCATAGTATAGAGGTATTAGCTGTGAATAAGCTAGGGTGGATGTCTGAGTAACTTAATAATTGTGGATTATGGGTGCTGGTTGTACAGGTATGTGCAGGAGGTATGTTGGGTGCCTGGAAAGTTGTGATTATTGTTAGGAGAGAGAGTGTAACTGAGGGAAGCAAGATTAAAGCAATAGTTGTGATGGACATGATGGTGGTTGAGTGCAGTGTGATAAAGAATATGAGCAGGACATAAGTAGTTTAGAGGATGGAGTACTATATGGGCTCATTTAGAAACGAGTGGGGAGGTGGAGTACAATAATGAGGAGGTATGATAGGGGAATAATTAGGGGGGTTATGGGATAGGTGGAAGAGAAGTATGGGAGGGGTCAGGCTAGGTATAAGGTTGATGTTATGGGGGGAGGGTGGGGATGGGGCAGGGAGAGGAGCGGAGTGAGCGGGTGAATCTGGGCATACTGGGGCAATGCAGCAACTGCCTCATGTACACAGACAACCCTCTCCTTCTACCACCCAACACTACAACCTGTGAGAGATGCACTTACATAGCCAAACTGGAAGCAAAGCTCTCGCCAGCCAGGATTGTGCTAGACAGTCAAGAGGAGAAGGTTAAGACCTGCACAAAACCTCAAGCAACACATAGCCCTTCAAACCCACACCATCAACACCCACACATAGCAACACTAAACCCACATATGCGGAGGCCCTTAACATTAACCTGCTCAAGCAACAAGGACCTCCAAAGCTGAAATGCAAATAAACACCAGTCACAACCAAAGTGACACATAGCTCACAACACCAGTGTGTCACTCAACAACAGCCCCTAAGGCAAGACAACATACCCAACACTTTAGTCATGGGTGACTCTATAGTCAGGCACACTGACGTCCCACTCACCAGGCTGAACAAGGAAAAAATTACAGTCAGCTGCCTGTCAGGTGCCAGGATCTGCCACATAATGCATGCACTCAAGTCACTCCACAACAAGTACAAATATGACTCTGTCATTATCCATGTTGGAGTGAATGACTTGAGATGTACCTCCCTGGACTACATGAAAAGAGACATGGAAGAGCTCTCGGATCATGTGGCCCAGGCAGGTATGACCCTAGCCGTGAGTAGCATCCTGCCTTCGCCCAGAATGATACCACAGTATAAGGACAAAATGATTGACTTCAACAATTGGCTAAGCTTCTGGTGTCATTCAAAGGGGATCCAGTATCTGTCTGACTGGGACGACATGATCGACAAACTACGATGCTTTGCCAGAGATGGTCTGCACCTGTCGCCCCTGGGATTCAGATTACTGGCTAAAGCTCTTGCCACCCCTATAGTGTGTTTTCTAGGCAAGGTTCAAAGGACAAAACCACCACCATAACAGATACAAGCATACAAAATCTGAAGGTAATGCTACTCAATGCTAGAAGTCTAAACCTCAAAATGCACTCTCTTGAGGTATTCCTAAAAATGGAGAGCATCGATATCTGTGCAGTAACTGAGACCTGGTTCAAGGCTCCAGAGAGCACCCCTGCAATACCAGGCTACAACTCTTACCACACTTTTCAGCCATAAAACCAAGACCAAATCACTAAAGATGGAGGAGTGTCCATATTCACCAAGGATATTCACACCTCCAGGCTAGTTGCCCAACACAATGCATCTGAAATTCTCCAGGTGCAACTAACACTCGGTAAGACTGCAGTCCAAATTGTAGCTTGCTACAGATCTCCCACCATGCCCCAAGATTATCACTGCACGTTTCTAAACATGCTGGAAAATATTAAAATACAACCAAACATCCTAATACTGGGTGATTTCAACTACCCTGCTATTAACTGGGAAAACTACTTGGGTACCAATACGTTTTCCCAACAGTTCTTGGAATTCATAAATTCCAATGCCCTGGATCAACTAATCCGTTGTCCCACCAGGGGCTCCAGTATCCTAGACCTGGTCATTACCAACATGGGAGATAGATGCTCCACACCAGTGGTCACCCCCTCATTGGTCAGGTCTGACCATAAGCTAATCACCCTTGACATCCACATCCCACCCCCACCCCCCAGTAAGGAAACCTTTATAAAAAAACTTCTCCAAAGCCAACGTCATGCTACTCAAGTCAGAAGTGACAAACTTCATAACACCCATGCAGATGGGAGCTGAAAATTCGGCTGCTGAATCCCACACTAAGGCACTGTATGAGCACATCCACTCGTGCATGAATCGTGCCATCCCAAATAGAACCAAGACATTCTCCTCCAAAAAAAGGAAGCCAGTCTGGTGGTCCCCTGCCATAAACAAACTACAACACAAGGAAGAAACTGTTGCAGAAAAGAGGAAAATCCCAGGTTGCAAAAAAACTCCCTTAACAGCCTCAGTAAGAAGCTGAGATCCTTCATAAAATACTCCAAAGCTAGTTACAAAAATAAAATTGCCAAAGATTCCAAAGACAACCACAAGGCATTTTATAGTTATGTCAAGAATCTAAATGGCAATGCTCAGATCTGCTCTGAGCTACAACATAATGGCATTAAATATACTGATCCCAAGGATATTGCCAATATCCTGGTAGATCGATTTAGTGACAACTTCACCCCCTAAAGGGCCCATCTCAATACCAAAAGATTTCCAAATTCCGGTAATCACAGCCACACAGTTAGAAACCACACACTCCAAAGTTAAGAATACAGCATCCATGGGACCAGATGACATCCTGGGCTGTGTACTACATGAACTACAAAATGAACTGGCACCTCACCTAAGTGTCATGTTTAATCATAAACTCACCTCAGGCTTTGTGCCCACTGAGTGGCGCACAGCTACAATTATCCCACTCCACAAGGGGAGATCCACCATCCCATCAGTCTGACAAGCCTGATCTGCAAGGGCATGGAGCGCATTATCATGGAACTTATAAACAAAGACATTGGCAACCTTCAAACACTGGACCCCACCCAGTTTGGGTTCGTGAAGGGCCGATCTTGTCTCCTGAACCTGATTGACTTCTTCGAATCAGTCTCCAGAGCTGTGGAGGAGGATAAGGCGGTCCACTCAGCCTATCTGGATCTCGCCAAGGCCTTCAACACCATCCCCCACTCTGGAATCATAGATAAACTTACTAAGCTGGGCATAAATCCCTACGTCACTCAATGGGTTGCCAACTGGCTTACTGACAGAACCCAAACTGTAAAAGTAGCCGACTCCAAATCCAGCTCCGGACAAGTGACAAGTGGAGTACCTCAGGGATCAGTCCTGGGACCGCTCTTGCTTGGCATCTACTTCTCTGAAGTACAGGCCAACACTAAGTGACTCTGGCTAACAAAGTTCACAGATGACTGCAAACTGGGAGCCTTTATTGAATCCCCAAATGATGTGGATATACTACAAAAGGGCCTTACAGAAACAGATGCTTGGTGCCAGAGCCATGGGCTCAAGCTTAATGCCAAGAAATGTATAGTTATCCCCTTTGGGAAAAAACATGCACCCAAGAATTGCCATAGGTGGCAGTACACTAAACACCGAAAGTGTGATGAGAGACTTAGGGACACAGGTGGACAGTGGTCTCACCTTCGATAACCACATTGCCACAACAGTCAGGAAATCCTTCTGTGTGGCACACCTCATCATTAAGGGCTTTTCATCCAGAAAAAAGGAGGTCATTTTCCCATTGTACTCATCCCTCATTAGACTCATTATAGAATACAATGCCCCGTTTGGTATGTACCTCTCAAGACATCTGCAACAACTGGAAGGGCCACAGAAATACCTCACTAAAATAATGACAGGCCTAAAGCAGATGCCCTATGCTGACCATCTAAAAAAACTCCAGCTGTACTCTGTGGCATATCGTCTACTCAGAGGTGATCTCTGCTTAACCTACAAGACCATGTCAAATCCTGAGCTGTTGGACATGCTCCATTTAAAGAAATCCCAGTCCCTCAGAGGCACACGCTCCAGGGATCTAAGCCTTGTCATCACAATGAATAAAACATGCTGGAGGGATCCTGACCCAGCGACTCCCCATACTCTGGAATAGACTGCCCGTACATGTAAAGCAGAGCGCCTCCTTGGCCCTCTTCAAAAAGAACCTTGACGATTGGATGGGAGATAGGAAATTCACTCCGGGGATCATGTCAGTTGCCCTGCTAGACAGGGGTCCAGGGAAGTAAATATTGTGGGAAGGAATATCCAGGGAATTGTTATGGCTAGGCTTGTATAGGCCCTAAGGCCGATAGCCTAGTACCAACCTATGAACCTAAAATTCTCCTTAAATAAAGATGATCTAAACATCTGCATGCCACACATGTTTATTCTATCACACAAAATGAAAAAATAAGTGAACATTACAAACAGTTGAAAGATTTAGCACTTTAGTCCCTTATGACAAATAGGACTTCCTCAGAACCAAATTCACTCACTGGGCCAAATACAAAATGTCGGTCTATTTACATTCATTAAATTCATCAAAAACAATAATACACACTGGAAAGATGCAGGCATATATACATCAAAACATTGAAATACCATGTGAAATAACTGTCATATGTAAAAAAAAAAAATTAATCAAGCAATAACGCCTTCCAGAGTGTGTTATTGTGGAAATAATGCCTGCCCAAGGGTGTTCTGAGGTCTGATGCCACATTTAGAATTATCTCCCTCCCACTCTGCCATATCAGTGCTTCAGCAGATAGAGCTCTTGACATAGTGCAAGAGTCCCTAGTGCATTCCAAACTGTATAGATTGAACTTAGCAGCCTGGAAGATTTCATTTCTCTCCCCTTTATGCACGAGTGTTCCAAATGTGTGCTTAATTGAATAGGGGAAGCTGGAAGACCAAGCACTGTGGAATTATTCCTTTCTCTGGTACCAAAGAAGGGCCTGCATTCTAATGAAGGGATGTGCCAATGGTCCTACATTATCCCCTTGTAATCCTTTCTTCTGGCTTCAAATATGCTACCCTAAAATTACATCTGTCAGTCATTTCAGCCTGCCTAGCCTTGGACCCTTCCTTGACTTCCATACCATCTGTCTACATCTCAGGCCAACCAGGCAGACTCTAGCTCTAGCTTGTGACCTCAACTTTATTTTGGAAAAATTAACTTTAGCCCCATTTGAACCAGCTGCATTGGCAGATATGAAATTCCTCTCCAGGAACACTTTTTTTCATAGCAGTTATATCAGCTGGAAGGGTGTAGGAACTGCAGACCTGATTTGTAAACAGTCTTCACCTCTCACAAGGAAAGTACCATCTTGTAAACTAACCCATCCTTTAGTTAGAAGTGATTACTGAACTTGTACTCAATAGTTTACTATCAACATGTCAAACGTCAAAATAATTTTCAACAGACATATCAAAAGTAAACCTCGAAAGTAAAAAAATAGAACAAGTTACAGTGTCGAGTCCACTGATCGAATTCAGCATATTCAACATTGTTTTTGAAAACATCACGTGATGTCCGTATAGGAGTTAACATAAAGTAAACTCCTATACCTAACATCATGGTTTTGCATGGGGCAGATGATGTCAGCTGGCTTAGAGGGAGGGGTGTTTGGCTGTGGAAGTCTGTCTGATCCACATCTCCACCTATGGCAGAATTGCCTGAGGTAATGACTGCAACAGTGACAACACTCGAGCATCTACAATTGTGGTAAGTAGATTACACAACTGTACTTTTCTTATCCCAGTCTTAAGTAAAGGGTACAGCCTACAGATAAAGACTGAGCGATCAAACACTGATAGGACCAATCTATCTTCTTGTAATGCTAGTAGAACTAAAGACTTACCTATGAATATTCATTTAAAGGCTGGCAGGGCTTAGCTTGACACTTAAAGACTTTCCCAGGATACCTGTGTTTTCCCCTTTTTTTGTAAGTCTTTGTGGAAAACGAACCCTCTCCAGATCTGTTTTTGTCATGAAAAAGGGCAGCTGTGTCTGTAAATGGCATTGAAAAAAAACTTTTTTCCAAGTTTTTAAGTCTGTTTTCAGTTTGCTCATTTGAGTTTTGATTTTTTTCCCTGTATCTATTCTATATCCTTTGCTTACCAGTCAGTGTTTCAAAGTTTGACCTGCCTGCTTCCCCTCTCCTAGATGTTTGCCTTTTTCTTTATGTTAGACTCTTGCTGTGCAAATGTTGTTTGGAGGCATTGATGAGTTGAGATAATTGAAAATGGGCATCATAACTATATCATGGCTGCATGTTTCCTTCTTTACTATACTGTTGTGCTGTGGATTTACTGACTTTCCACTTAGCCTTGCAAATGGAATTGCCCAATAACAACGAATGTTTACCTAATAGTGCATAGTGCTCGAGATAGTGAAGTATTTACTTTTGATGTTCAAAGGTTAATCTTACTTGGTGCTTGAAACAAAGAAGATACATTTTAAACATTCAGATGTCAACCTAAGTATTTACACTATCTTTTAGTAAGCAAGACAATTATTGTTTGGCCCTCTCATCAGCACTGTTTATGCACTGGTGTAAGTTACCTTCCAACCTGATCTTCACCTTGATATCAACTCAGGTTTTGGGCTCAACATCAGGTTTCAGGAATATATGATTCCTAGGCTTACATTGAATCAAGTTCTAGTTCAGCCATAACCTTACGTTTGGGCCTGATCTGGCTCGCTAGGTCAATTTCCATAGCAATGCCAATCATGGTCCTCATTCAAATGTCAGGCTCAAGAAGGATCATTTTCTGTTAGGTTCATAGGTTCATAGGTTCATACTAGGCTATCTGCCCAAGGGCATTTATAAGCCTAGCCCATAGTTATTTGGCTTTCGCCACCCCTTTAGTTTGAATAAAACTATGCCTATTATTTTGCTGTGCCTCTGTCAAGCAGTGACACTGAAGTAATCCCTGGGGTATATCTGCGATCCCCCATCCATTGGTCAAGATTCCTCTTGAACAAAGCCAGCGAGGTGCTCTGCCTCACATGTACCGGGATTTTGTTCCACAGCATAGGGAGTCTCTGGGTGATGAATCTGTCCCTCCAGCACGTTCTATTAATAACCGTGTCAAGGTTTAAGTCTCCCGCCCTTGTGGTTCTGAGGGATCTAGATTTTTGAGGTGAAGCATATTCATCAAATCAGGGTTTGACATGGCCTTATATGTCAGGCACAGGTCACCTCTGAGCAAGCGGTATGAGACTGAATAGAGCTGGAGTTCTTTCAGTCGGGCAGCATAAGACATATTTTTGAGACCCTTTATCCTTTTGGTGAGGAACTTTTGGGGCCTTTCCAGCTGCTGCAGGTGTCGGGTCAGATACATTCCGAATGGGGCATTGTACTCAATCATAGGTCTAATGAGTGATGAGTACAGGGGACGATGACCTCCCTTGATCTAGATGTGAATCCCTTCATGATCAGGTGGGCAATGTAGAAGGTTTTCCTAACCACTTTAGCAACATGAGTGTCAAACGAAGGGCTACTGTCAACCTGGGTCCCCAGATCCCTGATGACTTCTTCTGTGCTCAGTGGATTGCCACCTATATGGTAGCTAGGGGTAACCTTGTTTTTCCCGAAGGGTATGACTATGCATTTCTTGGCATTTAACTTTAGGCCATGGCTCTGGCACCAGTTATCCGTTTCTGTGAGGCCCTTCTGAAGGATATCTGTGTCAGATGTGTTTTCGACTATGGCACCCAGTTTGCAGTCATCTGCAAACTTTGTCAGCCATAACCCTCCTGTGTTTGCTTGTACTTCAGAAAAGTAGATGCCGAACAAGAGTGGACCCAGGACTGAGCCCTGTGGGACACCACTTGTGACAGGCTTTGAGTCTGACATGGCTCCAGCAACTCTGACCCTGTGGGTTCTGTCACTTAGCCAGTTTGCAACCCATCTTGTGATGTATGGGTTTACATTCAAGCTGATGAGTTTTTCGATGATACCTGAGTGGGGTATTGTGTCGAAGGCCTTTGCCAGGTCAAGGTAGGCTGTATGGACTGCCTTTCCCTCATCAATGGCCTTGGTGACTGTCTCGAAAAAGTCAACCAAGTTTAAAGGCATGATCTGCCTTTGACAAAGCCAAACTGGGTTGGATCCAAAGTCTGCATGTTCCCTATGTCTTTATTTATGAGTTCCATTATGATCCTCTCCATGGCTTTGCAGATAAGGCTTGTCAAGCTAATGGGACGGTAATTTCCAGGGTCGGTGGAGGCACAGCCCTTGTGAAGTGGGACCACAGTCGCCGTGCACCACTCCTTGGGTACGTATCCTGAGGTGAGGCTAAGATTAAACAGCTGTCCTAACTGTGGGTTTAATTCCTCATTGAGTTCATGGAGCACACAGCCGGGGACACCATCCGGTCCCATGGATGCTGTGTTTTTTGCTTTGGAGAGAGCAGTTCTCACCTGGGCGTTGGAGATGTTTGGGGGGCTACAATCCTCTGGTATAGATATCTCTCCTTTTGGGGAGGGGGGAGAAGTTTGCACTGAACCTGTCAGCCAGTATGTTGGCAATGTGTGTAGGTTCAGTAATCTTCACATCATTTTGAACTAATTCTGAGCATATCTGGGAGTTTCCTCCTAGGTTTCTAACATAGCTAAAGAAGGCCTTATGATTGTCTTTTGAGTCCTTGGCGATTTTTCTCTCAAAATTTGCCTTGGATGATTTTATGAGAGCTCTTAGTTTTTACTTATAATGATCAAAGGTGTCTTACCTTTCAAGGATTTTGCTCTATCTTGTAGTAGCTTCCTCCTTTTGTTGTAGAGCTTGTTTATGGCTGGGGTCCACCAGACTGGACGCTTGCCTTTGGTACAAAGAGTCTTAGTTTTGTTTGGGATTGCCTGATCCATGCAGTCCTGTAGGTGCTGGTAGAAGGCATTTGTAAGTGATTCAGCGGTTTGAGTAATGTTTACCACTGGCTCAGGGGCCTTAAAGGAGACCACACTAGTTTTTAGAAGTGTGAAGTCGGCTTTTGAGAAGTTTTTCACTGTGGTCTTTTTATTTCGGGTGGGGCGGGGATGAGGACCTCCAGCGAGATTAGTTTATGATCTGATCTCACCAGTGAGGGGTATACTTCCGGTGTTGAACATTGTGATCCCATGTTCGTGATGATGAGATCAAGTATGTTTTCTCCTCTTGTGGGGATGGTGACTAGTTGTTCCATGGCATTTGAGTTTATGAACTCCAGGAACCTTTGGGCTAGAGTGTTTGGGCTTGATTAGTGTTCCCAGTCTATATTAGGGTAGTTGAAGTCACCTAGTATGATGGTGTTTGGAGATACATTTATCCCCTCCATTGTTTTCAGGAAGGCCATGTGAGGTTCCTGAGTTTGAGAGGGTGGCCTGTAACATGCTACAAATTGCAGAGCAGTCTTGCCTATGGTTAATTGTACCTGGATGGTCTCCGATGCATCGTGCGTTGCCACCAACCTTGAGGTGTGGGTGTCCTTTATGAATATGGACACCCCTCCTTTCTTGGTGTTGTCCGGATTTTGGGGCCGGAACGCATGATATGAGGTGAAACCTGCTAGTGCTGGGGTGCTCTCAGGAGCCTTGAACCAGGTTTCTGTCACAGCACAGACATCGATGTTCTCCATACTGAGAAGGGCCTCGAGTGCGTGCATCTTGAGATTGAGACTTCTGGCATTGAGCAGCATTACCTTTAGTTTTTACTTTTTGTGTTCTAGGGTGGTAGGTTTAGAATTTGAGCCTTGCCTAAAAAGGCACTATGGGGTGGCAAGAGCCTTTGCCAATATCCGGAAGCCTAGGGGTGACAGGTGCAAGCCGTCCCTTGCGAAGCAGCGTGGCTTGTCCAGCATGTCATCCCAGGCAGACAGACATTGGATCCCCTTTGAATGACACCAGAATTTAAGCCAATTATTAAAGCTGATCATCTTATCACTGTATTGTGGCATCATTCTAGGTGAAGGTAGGATACTGCTCAAGGTCAGGGTCATACCTGCCTGGGCTACATAATCAGAGAGCTCCTCAATGTCTCTTTTCATGTAGTCCAAGGAGGTACGTCTCAGGTCATTGACACCAGCCTGGACAATGACTGAGTCGTACTTGTACCTGCTGTTGAGAGACCTGAGTGCTTGTGTTATGTGGCGGATTCTAGCGCCCGACAGGCAGCTTACTGTGACCTTCTCCTTACTCAGTCCGGTGAGCGGGACGTCAGTGTGTCTGACTATGGAGTCACCTATGACAAGTATGTTTGGTGTTGTATTTGGCCTTAAGGGCAGTGACTGCTTTGCACACTGATTTTGTTGTTTATGTGTTGTTTGTGTGGTGTATTGAGTTTGCAGTTGCTTGGGTGTTTGCTTTGGAGGCCTCTGCTGTTTAGGTAAATTTTTACTCAGAGCCTCCGAGTATGTCTTAGTGTGTTTATGTGTTTGATTCAGTGGTGTGGTTGAGTTATGTGAGACTGGTATTGTGGTGTGTGTAGTTGCCTTCTCCTCTTGCCTGGTCTTGCCAGTCCTGAGTTGAGAGAGCTCAGCCTCCAGTCTGGCTAAATAGCTGCATCTCTCACAAGTGTTAGTGTTACGTGGGAGGAGGAGAGGGTTGTCCGTGTACATGAGGCAATTGTAACATTGTCTCAGAATTCCCAGATTCACCAACAGGGCAGGAGAGGACGCCAGCATCTGACCCTTCGACATGCTAGAAAGAATTATGAGTTGGTATGAGACAGAAAAGTAGTGGGCTTAGCAGGGAAGTGGGCACTTCTGGGGGGTTTTGCTAGTGAGAGATTTGTATAATATAGGAGTGCTTGACCTGCAAAGAGAATGCTTATAAGACAAGGGATATGCTTATAAGACAAGTGCTGAGCTTTTGAGAAGAAAAGCTATTTGGAACAAGTGCTGCACTTTTTAGTGTAGGTGTAAACTGTTTAGGTTCCTAACAGAGCAGTTCTAAGGGAAAAATTGAAGAACAGACTTTCTGGAGCCATAAAGAGTTTAACCGGCGCTGCCCGATGCTGCTCTAGTGGCAACTCCACGCTAAATTGCGCTAAAGCACGTTAAAGCGTGCTTGATAGCAGGGGCTGGAAAGAAGCAGGAATAGACCCAAAAGGGAAAATAAAACTACAGTTTCAAGTCAGTAACCACCTCTACGGGGCAGGGAAGCTGCTCAATGTTAGTCACTGCCACTGATCAACAGAGAGACCCTCCTCCAGCCCAAGCAAAAATGGCCTCACAGAAACTTTCAAACAGTTCAGGAACAGCAAGCCTGTAACTGAACTTTTTTAACTCTCAGAAAAGTGGGAAAAAAGCAAGATTTTTTTGTTTTTGTTTTTACAGAGATAGCAGAGGATCACAAGTAATATCAAGTTATAACAGTGCAGTAAATGACCCCACACAAGAGTGCTAGGTCAAGGACAGAAAATATGCAAGTTTTATGAAAAAACGATTTAAAATTAAGTGCAAACAGGAAATTCAGCAAACAGCTTTTGGTTGTGCTCTAAATACAGCTACTAATACAGAAATCAAGTTTAACAAGCCAGAAAATGCTCAAGCTAGGCAGCTATGCAGAAAAACGTAGCAAATAAACAGAGAAAAATACTTAAAATCTCAAAAGTGGCTCCCTTCTTCTCTCAGCATTTTTTCCTCTTGGAGGGTGCTTCACCAACAGCCAACAAGCCTGAAAAGATGCCCAAACCACGAGGCAACTAGGTTTTAAGAGAGGAAGATGAAGGAGTTATGGAAATGACCCCTAGTGGCCAATAAAACTACAGTTTCAAGTCAGTAACCACCTCTACGGGGGGCAGGGAAGCTGCTCAATGTTAGTCACTGCCACTGATCAAGATAGAGACCCTCCTCCAGCCCAAGCAAAAATGGCCTCACAGAAACTTTCAAACAGTTCAGGAACAGCAAGCCTGTAACTGAACTTTTAACTCTCAGAAGAGTGGGAAAAAGCAAGATTTTTTTTGTTTTTGTTTTTTTACAGAGATAGCAGAGGTTCACAAGTAATATCAAGTTATAACAGTGCAGTAAATGACCCCACACAAGAGTGCTAGGTCAAGGACAGAAAATATGCAAGTTTTAAGAAAAAAAACGATTTAAAATTAAGTGCAAACAGGAAATTCAGCAAACAGCTTTTGGTTGTACTCTAAATACAGCTACTAATACAGAAATCAAGTTTAACAAGCCAGAAAATGCTCAAGCTAGGCAGCTATGCAGAAAAACTTAGCAAATAAACAGAGAAAAAATACTTAAAATCTCAAAAGTGGCTCCCTTCTTCTCTCAGCGTTTTTTTCCTCTTGGAGGGTGCTTCACCAACAGCCAACAAGCCTGAAAAGATGCCCAAACCACGAGGCAACTAGGTTTTAAGAGAGGAAGATGAAGGAGTTATGGAAATGACCCCTAGTGGCCAATAAAACTACAGTTTCAAGTCAGTAACCACCTCTACGGGGGGCAGGGAAGCTGCTCAATGTTAGTCACTGCCACTGATCAACAGAGAGAGACCCTCCTCCAGCCCAAGCAAAAATGGCCTCACAGAAACTTTCAAACAGTTCAGGAACAGCAAGCCTGTAACTAAACTTTTTTAACTCTCAGAAAAGTGGGAAAAAAGCAAGATTTTTTTTGTTTTTGTTTTTTACAGAGATAGCAGAGGTTCACAAGTAATATCAAGTTATAACAGTGCAGTAAATGACCCCACACAAGAGTGCTAGGTCAAGGACAGAAAATATGCAAGTTTTAAGAAAAAAACGATTTAAAATTAAGTGCAAACAGGAAATTCAGCAAACAGCTTTTGGTTGTGCTCTAAATACAGCTACTAATACAGAAATCAAGTTTAACAAGCCAGAAAATGCTCAAGCTAGGCAGCTATGCAGAAAAACTTAGCAAATAAACAGAGAAAAAATACTTAAAATCTCAAAAGTTGCTCCCTTCTTCTCTCAGCGTTTTTTCCTCTTGGATGGTGCTTCACCAACAGCCAACAAGCCTGAAAAGATGCCCAAACCACGAGGCAACTAGGTTTTAAGAGAGGAAGATGAAGGAGTTATGGAAATGACCCCTAGTGGCCAATAAAACTACAGTTTCAAGTCAGTAACCACCTCTACGGGGGGCAGGGAAGCTGCTCAATGTTAGTCACTGCCACTGATCAACAGAGAGACCCTCCTCCAGCCCAAGCAAAAATGGCCTCACAGAAACTTTCAAACAGTTTAGGAACAGCAAGCCTGTAACTGAACTTTTTTAACTCTCAGAAAAGTGGGAAAAAAGCAAGATTTTTTGTTTTTGTTTTTACAGAGATAGCAGAGGTTCACAAGTAATATCAAGTTATAACAGTGCAGTAAATGACCCCACACAAGAGTGCTAGGTCAAGGACAGAAAATATGCAAGTTTTAAGAAAAACGATTTAAAATTAAGTGCAAACAGGAAATTCAGCAAACAGCTTTTGGTTGTGCTCTAAATACAGCTACTAATACAGAAATCAAGTTTAACAAGCCAGAAAATGCTCAAGCTAGGCAGCTATGCAGAAAAACTTAGCAAATAAACAGAGAAAAATACTTAAAATCTCAAAAGTGGCTCCCTTCTTCTCTCAGCGTTTTCCTCTTGGAGGGTGCTTCACCAACAGCCAACAAGCCTGAAAAGACGCCCAAACCACGAGGCAACTAGGTTTTAAGAGAGGAAGATGAAGGAGTTATGGAAATGACCCCTAGTGGCCAATAAAACTACAGTTTCAAGTCAGTAACCACCTCTACGGGGGCAGGGAAGCTGCTCAATGTTAGTCACTGCCACTGATCAACAGAGAGACCCTCCTCCAGCCCAAGCAAAAATGGCCTCACAGAAACTTTCAAACAGTTCAGGAACAGCTAGCATGTAACTGAACTTTTAACTCTCAGAAAAGTGGGAAAAAGCAAGATTTTTTTTTTTTGTTTTTACAGAGATAGCAGAGGTTCACAAGTAATATCAAGTTATAACAGTGCAGTAAATGACCCCACACAAGAGTGCTAGGTCAAGGACAGAAAATATGCAAGTTTTAAGAAAAAAACGATTTAAAATTAAGTGCAACCAGGAAATTCAGCAAACAGCTTTTGGTTGTGCTCTAAATACAGCTACTAATACAGAAATCAAGTTTAACAAGCCAGAAAATGCTCAAGCTAGGCAGCTATGCAGAAAAACTTAGCAAATAAATAGAGAAAAAATACTTTAGGACACTGAGTCAAATTATTCTCTCTTTCAGCCTTCATTTTGACCTTGAACTGTTTGGCATGAGTCTTAACCCTGACTATTCTCTTTGGTCTCAAAACTTTTTCTTGACATCAACATTGATTAACATGGTCAAGGCTTGATAGCAATAGATGCTGATACAGGCTTGGCACTAACCCCAGTTCTTGCAGAGTGATACCAGTAATACTGACACAATGCAAGCTCAGCACCAACCATGAGTCTTTTGGTTTGGTACTGATAACATTGACTCAGATACAAAAGATACATACTCAGTGCCGACCTCAGATCTAGAGGTTCAGTACTGATAACATTAATGCAGATGCTCCTCAAGTCTCCAAAATTTTGCAGAATATCCTTGGCTTTTTGTCACTGTCTCATATTTTTTTTTGATTTTCTGGTAAATCACTGAAAATTGCTATCAGTCAATAATGACAGACATTAGTTTCACACTTCTTATTCAGAAAATGCATATGTCGATGCAAAATCTGTTCTGTTAACTTTTTAAGTGAATTAGAGTGATATATGAAAACTGATCCTGATTTTGGTCCTTTGTCTCCACATTATTTGTGAGCTAAGAAGTTGTGAGGTATGGATGCAGTCTTGGTTCGAAACCAATAGAATAAATGCTAGTATATGTTTGTTCTCAAGATCTGGATATTGAACTTAACCATATAGAGATAGCATTCATCCAGGAAGGTCTTCATAATGATAATGCAGACCTTGAGTTTGTCAAAAATTTACTGTTCTGAGTCAAACTCTCAACCCTGACACACTTGTGGATGATTTATTCTCTCTTCAAAGTTAGAATTTTAGAACATATTAGGGATATAAAGAAATGTAAGATGGAGAGCCCAGTTGCTGGACATTTTAAAGAATATCATGGTAGTAATGTGGAAGGACTTCAGGTCAATATATTAGCACAGGTTAAGATGGATAGGTTCAATACTTCTCTTTTGAAACTTAAACTATTACAAAAAGAATCTATTTTTTATATTAATGTATGAAACTTCAGTCCCTAAGGAACTTAATATAGAATGTAATTGAAGGGTTTTAATTGGATAAATGTTTTGCAATGATATAATTACTTTATTTTATTGAATAATTAGAGGTAACTATTTTGTATATAAAGGATCTGAGTTATTTGTGTTTTTTATACTCTGAAAAAAGCTTTTTAGCCGAGGCACTGAGAGGTTTTATCTGAATAAAATACTACTGTTTTGAAAATTGCTTGGTGGATTCCTGGTCATGTGTGTTCTGTTGTTGCTGCATCTGGTATTTGGTTCTACTGTTGTCTCTAGCTTATAACACTCAGTATAATTTTTCAGATGTATGTCAGTGTTGCCTGTCTTCAGAGAATTTCTGTCACTAGCACACTGTTATTTCTAGGCTATTGTTCATCAGGCTAAGATCATGCAATCACAGTATGTCAGTTTTCTGTAACACTCCCTGTATCAGTTTTAGAAGGCCTATATCACTTGTTCATAAGAGTAAGACTCAGTCCCTCCACAATACTGCAGACAGGACCTCACGATTACCCACTAGATTCCCCTTACTTTAAAAGGGATGTCCATTTGGTTTTCTCATATGCTCTACTATAGTAGGTTCTAATACATGCTAAACCTCCTGGCCCTTAGTCCACACTTTAAAAGATGTCTGTGTTTGCTTTGAAGGCCTAGTAATGCTCATCTTTCATGTGGCCTTTCACTGTTCAGCTCCATTGAAATTAGAACCTCAGTCATTTAAAGGAGACAGGACTGAAGCCCTGTACAACTTAAAAGTTTAGATTAATTTATTCCTAATAGAGACAAGTTTCTATATGGAGCTTGGATGCACTATCCCCACACCATACTATAGCAGGTTCTGATGCATGTTTATTATTCTTCCTTTTTGGTCCTTACTAAGTGATTTGATCAGTATCTGGTTTAGCTATGATTTCTTATGGCCCATTCTGCTTAATCAGAACCAGTGTAGAAAACAGACATACCTGGAAAATTATTTAAATGTACCCTTTACTTTTGCCAGGACTTTACAGTTCCTAGGTGACAACACTTTCCAATTCCATCTGACTCGCAGGTACAGAGGGATTTATGTTCATTCACAGTAGACAATGCTATCATTTTCTTTTCTGAAAATTGCTAGTTATGCCATGGAATCTTAGGGAATACACCACTTCTTCAACTGTACCTTTCTTACCTTTGCCAATATGTATTCTGGTCAGTATAACTTTCCTTCCTTTCCTGGTTGGTGATTTTATTGTCCAAAATGTATTTCTACCCTTGTTTTGCAAGTTTTCTCCCCAGGCCTTCACTGAAATGGACATTTCAGTTTCCGGATGGACTTTCTTCTTTATATTTTTGTACTTCCTCTGTCGCTTCTTTTTCTACGTGACCCAAAGTTCCTTCATCTGTGTAATGAGCTGATGATGTCAATTTTCATTTTATCCTCAACAAATGGGTCCAGTTCCAAGCATCGGAACTGACTTGGCTGTTACTACAGCTCACGCTGGCCAAGCACTCTCGAGCTTTACCCTTAATCAGAATGCCCCTCTCTCAATTACCTCAGATCTTGTTTGCCACTTTTCCTGACAGATGTGTTTGCCATTGCTCTCAAGCTAAGTAAACTTTAAAATATAGTTTTTCTGTTTTCACTTCTCCTTGTAATTTTCTTTTGCTAATTGCTTTCCTTTAAAACGCTACCCACTGTTATTTCCATCTAGTTTGAAGTTCTCCTCTGCCTTTTATTTCCTTCTCTACATGCTGGTGTAATGTTGTCTATCATCACTGATAGACTTTCCCTTCCTAATTCTCTTTCTGTAAAAAAAAACAAAAACAAAAAAAAAAAAAAACCTTTACTGCTTATTGTTTTTTTGGTAGTGACTGTTTCTGTTGTAAGGCTCTTCTTCTGCGTGTGTGTACGAGTATCTTAGCTAACTGCTTTTTTTGCCATTGCTGACAATTTGTATTTGTTTGTCTCCAATGCTGATAATCCCAAGGTCCCTTCTGGTTTCAAACAATGCCAGAAATGTGGACACAAAATACCTATGTCAGATAATCACCTGTTATGTGTCTATTGGCTGGGTCCTGTTCACCTTCAAGAAGACTGTTCCATATGTCATGGTTTCAGTCACAGGGTACTTGTGGAAAGAAAAAAATAAACTAATTTTGAAAAGTATGATACCCTCAGCCTTCAGCAAAGCTATATCTGGCTCAGACAAAACAAGGAGCAAGACTGATGTGTCTTCCCCTTCTTCATCTTCATCCACTAAAACTTTGGACAAGCCGAAGAAAGGAAGCCTGTGGGTGCATTCTACACTATCAGCACCTCCCTTGCAAAGATCAAAATCTTTGGTTATGTTAGTATCCTTGGAACCGACTGCCTCCACAACTAAATCTTCAACCGCAAAGGGTCCTATGGAACCAAGTGTATCTGTGCTGTCTAAATCATCGACACCGAAATTATTGGTGCAGATGTTTACCTTGTTGCCAACTACTACTGCACCAAGTTTACAATCTAAGGAACCAAACATTGTGACTCTTCCAAGAATTTTGTATTCTCTCTTGATTGATCCCTTTCCTGGAAGACTACCTTCGCCTTTCTTGGAAAGACCAAAGTCACCATCCACCCTGTCTGTTCGTTCCTCCAAATGTTTAACTGAAGATGACGTGGAGAGGCTAATGAATAAGATACTCTGGGCGAGAGGATTGTCCGGTACCTCCTTGACTCCATCCCCATCGGGTGTTGGAGCCGAATCTTCCTTCAGCCCTCCAGGTTTTCCTCCTCTGACTTCATCTGAAGCATTAGAGTCCATGTTTTTGAGCAGCCTGGTACTGACTGCATCGGTTCCGGAGTGATCCATATCTTTGGAGCCAGTTCTCACTCTGATGTTTATGGTCCATTCAGATACAGACACCTCTCGGGGCCATGTCTGTCCTGTCAGCTCCAAGGGACAAGAGTCAACTCCTATTTTTTGAGACTCTTCTCTGCACCTTGGAGCATCAGCATGGATTGGCTCAGCTCCGGCTTCTGTCTCGGCGGCTATCTTTTTGGAGTGGGGAGTGACCACAGTTACAAAGCAGTCTTTCTCAGTTCTGGGCTCCCTTCCCTCTTCAGGGGGGTCAGCTTTTGAGGTGATGGAGAGAGCTCTGACTGCCGAAGTCAAACAGTCAACCCCTTCCACCTCAGAACAAGTATCCCTTTCTTCCTCACCCCTGGATATTCCACTTGCATTCCCACTGGGTCAGTGGATGCCGAGCCCTCAGGAATCCCAGATAACAGTTCTTTCCTTTTCTAATACCTCCCTAGACCACCCCACTAAAAAGGTCCCTAAGAAGAGAAAGTGTAAGAGGAAACACATGATTACCCAGGAGGAATAGATCACTGAAGACACTGACTTCGATGAAGGAGAAGGATCCCCAAGGTCACCCCCGATGATGACTCCTTTGGAGACATCCTGGAAATACTAAAGCAGAGGGGTGACTGGAAGTCCCAAAATCCTTCTTCTGAGGAGTCGGTGTACCTGCAGGCTTTCGGCACCTGAGTGTCTACCTCTTAGGTGACTCCGCCCACTGACAAACTCATTCAGTTAATCTCTCAGTGGGTGTGGAAGGCCCCTGATACTATAGAACCTATCCCCAGGAGACCTGATAAAATTCTGTCCACTCCTGAAGACAAACAGTTCTGGGCTAAAAGGTTAGCTATGTGCCAATATTCGTCTCGGTAGCCACAAAGAAGGAACTGGCTGATGAGAGTTCCTCTATCCATCCACCCAACAGACAATCTCAGGTGATGGATAGATTTAGGAAGCGGGTCTATGCATCATCGACCTTTGCCTTAAGGTCTTTGAAATTTTTGGTGCACTTTGCCAGACTTCAAAGGGATCTGGTCAAGGAGTTATCAGATTCCTGGCAGTATCTGTTTCTGAGGAATTCCAAGATAAGGTTGCTTCCAACTGGCTACCCTGGAGTCTGTGTCTAACTCATCCATGAGGCTCATTGCTCATGCAGCCAAAGGGACCACCAGAGCAGCAGGTTTGGGTGTTGCCATTAGAAGACACGTCTGGATGCACCTGTGGGATTTTGCTGAGCCATTTAAGTCTTCATTCATCGATGCACCCTTTGACAGATCATCCCTTTTTTGGCCCAAAAGTTAAAGAAACTTTATCTAGTTGTGAGAAACATGGAAAGACCCTTTTTGTCGTGGGCATATGTTTTTCCACTCCCCAATGATTCTTCTCAAGGAACTAGAAAGGCTGTGGAAATATATAGTTCAGGAAGTCCCAAGGGCCTTTTTAGGACACACGTGGAGGTAGTTCCCCTAGGGGCAGAGGGGGGAACTTTAATGGAAACACCATCCATGTGGCAGCGGTGGCCCGTAGAACCAGGGTTTCAAGGATATTTTCACTGGAAAACCCTACCAGCACTCCTGAATGGAAACATGATTATGTTCCTCTGGATGCAGTCAGGGGGCACTTATCCCTGCACCAAAATGCCTGGCTACAAATAATTTCGGATACTTGGGTGCAGAGGGTCATTTGCAGAAGATATTCAATTCCCTTTCCCCTTCCTCCCCCTGTATGCCAAAATATCCATGATGTTCCACGCAGTCAGACAGAATGAGCAGTTCTAGAAATCCAAAAAGTGCTAGAAAAAAAGTCATTCAAGAAGTCCCACCAGACTAGACAGAGTCTGGAACTTACTGGAGACCAGTTTTGGATCTAAGTGTACTGAACAAGTCAGTTTGTTAAACCAAATTCCGGATGGCCATGGTACAGTCCATACTTCCATTTTTGGAGATGGATGACTGGATGTGCTCAATAGATCTTCAGGATGCATATTACCACATAAAAATGGACAAATGATCCAGAAGGTTTCTCCACTTGTGGCTGGGAGCCAATCACTACCAATTCAGAGCTCTGCCTTTTGGCCTCACCAAAGCCCCCAGGGTGTTCACCAAATGTATGACAGTAGTAGCAACTCAGTTGAGACTGCAGAGATTCTGAGTGTTTCCGTATCTAGATGATTGTCTCATTACCACTCTGACCAGGCACCAGTTGTTACAAATGAGGGATCATGTACTTCACATCTGTTCCTTTCTGGGAATAACTGTTAATTACAAAAAATCAAAACTGACTCCAATACAGAATTTAGAATTCATAGGAGAACTCCTAAATACCCAAACTTCCATAGCATCTCTTCTCCCTGTGAGATTACAGAAAAAAAATCAGGTCCAAAAGATCATTAGTAACAGGAAAGTTATCACTCACTTAGTCTTACAAGCACTAGGCTCCATGGTGGCAAAAATAACTCTAGTTCCTTTAGCAATATATTGCATGAGGATACTACAATGGCTGCTAGCCTCTCAATAGTCACTGTTACAGCAGTCCATGTCGGACCTGATCTTGATCACCAGTCTTTGCAAAAAAGATTTAGTTTGTTGGATACACTCCAAAGACATCCTTTTAGGTCATTCCTTTATCCCACCACAACCCAAAGACATAGTTAGCATGGACACCTCCCAAATGGGGTGGGGAGCATTATCTGGGAAAGAGTCCAAGGCACTTGGTCCCCTACAGAGGCCAACTTGCATATCAGTGTCCTGGAATTAGCACTACAAGCCTTTCAGACTGTTCTTCCTTCAGGAACAATTGTGATTCAAACAGACAATATGTCATTGGTTTGGTACATCAATAAGCAGGGAGGAACCAAATCCTACCCCCTTTGTTGAGAAGCTCTTAGAGTGTGGCAATGAGCAATCTCTTCCAACCACTTTCTGATAGCAATGCACATTCTGGGGAGTTCCAGTGTGATAGCAGACAAACTAAGCAGGTGTATTTTTATGCCTCACGAGTGGTCTGTCAGTTCAAAGGTGACAGAAAAGATTTTTCGTCGATGGGGCCAGCCTTGTTGCAACCTATTTGCCTCTACCCTAATCAACAAGTGTCAGAAGAAAAAAATTCAAACGAGACGCATCTGCCTCAGGTGATGAATTTTCCTTTATTAACAGTTAACCAGATTACACAGCATGTTGGCCAACTTCTCTGATCTGATCAACTTATTTACTGACATCATGGAGTATGTATGTATGGAGTGTTTATAGTAACTAACTCCTGTAGTAGTTTTTTATACATAAGAGTGTTATCTTTTATTTTTAATGTTTTGCTTGCTAACTCTATTACTAACTCTTAGATGTTCTTTATTATTAGTACATTTTTGTATGACAATTTGTGTTTGTATATAAATTTTTTTTTCATCTCAGAATGTATCTCACTCTGTGGAGCTTTTCTCCCCGGGCCTCTACTGAAAATGGAAATTTCTCCAGCTAGACTAGCCCGGTCAACAAATGTAAAATAAAATAAAAAAATAAAATAAAATCAACTTTTATACTGCAAGCAAAACAACTTTTTGTTACATTTCTGACCGTTGACAGTTGGCTATGAAAAACATATAGGATAAACATGTTTATCACAAATTACCTCAAACCAACAGCTAGTACAGAATGTTCAAGAAGTACAGAATGTTCAATTCAGCAACGGTAGCTCAAATTTTCAGGACACACAGCCTGCCCCAGTAAATTAACTCTTACCCGGCCGTGCGTCCTTATCCCAGGCTTCACTGAGCTATAACCAAATCTCTTTATTCTGAAATGCAGAAAACAGATATTATTCAGGTTCATAAGCAATGCTGCATTTTGTTCACAGATGAGGCCCATCTTTGATAGGCATATCCCAACAAATAACATGTTCACTTTGCAAGAACAGGAAAAAGACAAGTAACAGTATGTTTTAAAACTTTTTCTCTTAACATTTCCCCTCTGAAAACACTTTTATTTGTCTTTTATTTCAGCAATATATGGTAAAAACTAAGCTTTTCTTTGCATACATTACTTCATTGGCAAGACAAATTTTTAAACTTCAAAAGCATTTGCAAAGAGTCACATTTCAATGTATTCACTTTCACCAATCTGTTGCAATTGCTGGTACATCATCTTCGTAACAGCAGTATCAACCAGTCTTTGTAGAAGACCTCTGATACAGGGTATACAACAACAACCACATACCACCACGATAGCCACAGCAACTCCAACGGACACCAGGAAACTGCTGATGAGATGACTCCATTTTCCAAACCACGCTTGTAGAAAGTCTGTAAAGGGATTATTTACCCCAGATTTCTCTGCCAATTCTTCGGATAACATCTCCAAACCTTTCAAAGCTCGAGTGATACTTCCATCAGGCGCAGTGTTGTTTGGAATATATGTACAACAGAAAGTCCCAAACATCTTGCAAACTCCTCCTTCTTTGGCCAGGAGCATATCCAACGCAATTCGATTCTGCCATGCCACCTGCAAAGTGGCCTCCAGTTGTTCAGCAATTCCTTTCAATGCATCTTTGGTGTAGTTCACAAAACGCTGCTGGTTATAGTAAATGTAGTTGATCCAGTCCACATTCTTATTAGGTTGAATCCAGACAAAGATGGATGTAAAACCAGCTGCTATTTGGTTTATTGCTTTGTATTCATCAGGTACACCTCTTGGTATGCCAATGCTATCGATGTAGACACCGTTATCGAAAGATTGCTTCAGTGCCTCTCTTTTTCTCCTACTCAACCACTTCGGCTTTATTTCAAGTTCTCTTATGAAACTGCTTGCTGGAAATGGGAAAATGTAGACTGGCAGAATTAACTTTACAAGTGCCCAAGTTCCCTTCCAGGGAATCGTAAGCCTTGATCTGAGTTTGTTGTCTCCACATAACCACCATACGTCTGCTAAACTATTAGTTTGGTTCTCCAGAAATGGATTCCCATTGCCATTCACAGTAACATTGCAATAGTTC
This sequence comes from Protopterus annectens, assembly GCF_019279795.1. NCBI lineage: Eukaryota > Metazoa > Chordata > Ceratodontiformes > Protopteridae > Protopterus > Protopterus annectens. The sequence goes on along the minus strand of NC_056730.1, from coordinate 1,080,999,630 downwards.
TGTCCCATATTGCCATAATTTTTCCCTGTGCCATCTCTGGAAATGCACATATATGAACCTGGATAGGAAATCGCTGCAGGTGGTTTCTCAACTTTGCTTATGACCAGAAAACGCTGAGTTTCATCTTTACATTTATTTTCAGTTTTGTTGAAGAATAATTTCAACAGACACTTGCTTCAATGGGACTGTTGCTAACTGCTGTTTACCTTCAGCACAAGAAATACAGTTCTCACAATGTGCTTCTCGGGTACTATATCTAACCCAAGATAACCATTCATTATGGTGTACGAATCCCGTCTCGAGTAACAATTGTTCTTCTTTTGTGAAAGCAAAATCTTCTTTATTTGTAGCATTCTTAAGGCTTTGTACTTTAAGTTGGAGGGTCCCCAAAGGATCAGTTCTAGTTGGAAGAGACACTCCGATTCCATAAACTCCTGAATCACTTTCTTGTGGTGACACAATGGTTATAGTAACTACTCCGGTACCTTGGAAATGCACAATTTTTATTCTTTGTTTCCTGCTTTTATCTTTCTCTGGTATCACTGCACCACTTGTTTCCCATCCATTCACATCTGTTGACCACCAAACACTTGACCAGGACGTACAGTCTCTATTGCACAAGTATTTTGAACTAGTCAAGAAATTATTATTGTTCCATTTAGAACAGTCCAAAATTCCTTCACAAAGTTTCACCTTAAACACAGTAGTAACACCTATTTGCACTTGCAGCACCACTATTCCTTTTTCTCTTGCAACTGTTCCTTCTCGTATGGACATATTTACTTTCGCCACCAAAATCATCATCATGTGACAGTTCAAGTACCAGTTGAACATTGCCATCCTCCCTAAGGACTACCTCGCGCTGTTGATTTCTTCACTGGGTTTGAGACGAACTAACCCCTATTGGGCTAATCCCCCTTTGTAGCCAGACTTTGTGCTCAGAGGTCCGGTGGAGTTTGACCAATATCAATGGCAGAAGGAAGAGCCTTGAGTTTTTTACAGTGGGTGATATGAATCCACAAAGTCCTCTCAGTGATCTTTACAGCTGTAGGTGTCGAGATAAGTACTTGGTATGGGCCTTCCCACCTGGTGATGACCAATTCTTTCTCTTCACAATTTGGATCCACACCCAGTACCCGGGTGCCATGCTTAACAAGGTTTCATTTCTGGAATCTGCAAAGGAGTCATTGGTTACAAGAGATTTGACATTTAGCAGCTTCTTCATATAATCCGCTAGATCCTCACCCCCCTCACGTTCTGCTGGCAACAATCCTGGTAATATGGTCTCCCAAACAAAAGTTCAAATGGTGTAAGTCCTTTGTAGGAAGGTGAGATTCGCATGTACAGGAGTGCCAATGGAAGGCACGCAGTCCATGACCTATGTGTTTCTACCATTAGTTTGCGGAGCTTACTCTTCAAGACACCGTTGTGTCTTTCCACCAGTCCAGCTGATTGGGGATGGTAAGCACAATGATGTTTGAGATCAATTTGAAACACTTGACCCAATTTCTGAACAATCTGCTTAACAAAATGAGACCCATTATCACTGTAAATGCATCTTGGTAGGCCAAATTGGGGAATTATTTCTGTAATCAAAAGCTTTGCTACTGTTTGTGCATTTGGATGCTTCACTGGAAAAGCTTCTACCCATTTAGAAAAAGCATCAATAATGACTAAACATAACCTTTTTCCCTCTGAGGGTGTCAATTCAATAAAGTCCATACAAAGTGTGTGGAATGGATATGGAGGGGTAGGGAATGCCTGCTGAGACTTTTTAACTCCCCCCTGAGCATGATACTTTGCACATAATAAACAAGATAAACAGAATTGCTTTGCATAAGTTGAAAACCCTTTACAACAAAACACCTTAGACACTATTTGAATCATCGTCTGTACTCCTACATGGGCAGGTCCATGGCTAACCAATGCCACATACCTAAAAAGGTTTGAGGGTAATACCATTTTGCCATCTGATGTCCTATACAACCCTCTCTGTTGAGTGATACCATATTTTACCCAACAACATTTTTCCTTCTGTGTCGTCAATGTTTGCATTACTTTTAGTGTTTCTAAGTCTAAGAGGTGTCCGGGCTCCAAATCATTATCATGTAAAAGCAAATCATTTTCTTGAGCTGCCTGTTTTGCAGCCATATCAGCAAGGGCATTTCCCCTGGAGACAGGATCTTTTCTGTTGGTATGTGCGGAACATTTACATATCGCTATCTGAAGGGGTAGTTGTACTGCATCTAACAACTGTAAAATTAAATCTCTGTGATTTATTGGTTTGCCTGTCGCAGTAACCATTCCCCTATTCTTCCATAGTTGAGCGAAAACATGTACAGTGGAGAAAGCATATTGACTATCTGTATAAATTGTCACTTTTTTACCCTCCCCTAAGGTACAAGCTCGAGTCAAAGCCACCAACTCAGTTGCCTGTGCAGAATAAATGTTTGACAATCCTTTTGCCTCCAAAACTTCAGTTTCTGTGATGACAGCATACCCTACTAGTGTTTTTCCTACAGTGTATTTCTTTGCTGATCCGTCTACAAACAAAATGAGATCAGAATCTATCAACAGAATATTCATTAAATCTAGTTGGGGAAGTACTTTGTCATGAATACTCTCTAAACAAACGTGTGGAGTACCTTCTTCTGGAGTCGGCAAAAGTGTCGCCGGATTAAGAGTAGTACATCTTTCTATGGTCATATGAGGCTGTGTCAGCAGCACTGTCATACACGACAAATGTCGACTAGGAGATAAAAAGGTTATCTTATCTTGCAAAAGTACAGTAGCTACTGAATGTGGAATCCGCAATTGTAATGGGTGAAACAAAACTAATGATGCTGAGGCTTGTACTGCCATGGCGGCCGCCACCACAGCTTGAACACAATGCGGCAATGCCCTTGCAACAGGATCTAATCTGGAGGAGTAGAAAGCTATCGGCCTCTGTTTATCCCCATGCACTTGTACCAGAACCAAAGTCATATATCCTCCCTTACAATCAACCATTTGTACAAATGGCTTAGAATAGTTCGGAAAACCCAAAACAGAGGATCCTGCTATCAATTGCTTAATTCTAATAAATGCCTGTATTGCCTTATTTGTCCACTGTATATTATTCTTAGCCACCATGGGAGTATCATAGATCAGTGCGGTCAATGGCCCTACTTCCACAGCATAGTTAGGGATCCAGCTTCTACAAAAATTATTCACACCTAAAAAGGACATCATCTTAGTCGTAGGCATAGGTGCCTCAAGAATTGCTTGTTTTCTTTTGTTCTCCAATTGTCTACCTTCCTGCGAAATTAAATAACCCAAGTACTTTACTTGTGCTTTCCACAATTGTAATTTTTCTTTATTTACCTTATGTCCTTGCTCAGCTAAAAAACTAAGAAGGGCAAGGGTATCCTTTCTACAACTTTCCTGTGTGGGTGAGGCCAACAAAATATCATCTACATACAACAGAACCTGGCTTCCCTCTGGAGGAACAAACTGAGCTAAATTCGCAGCCATTTCTTGTGTGAATATTGTCGGACTCTCACAATAGCCCTGTGGCAATCTGGTGTAGGTGTATCTTTTACCTTGATAAGTGAATGCAAACCAAAATCTACTCTCTTTATGTAGTGGTATGGAGAAAAAGGCATTGCTTATATCTATGACAGAAAAATATCTGTGCTGAGGTAATAAATCATTAAGTAATGGATAGGGATCAGGGACCACCGGTGCTCTTGGGATCACAGCCGAATTAACTGCTTGTAAATCCTGATCCAAACTCCATGACCAATCCGGTTTCTTTACAGGAAACAACGGAGTATTGCAGGGCGAATCTGGGCATTCAACAAGAATTCCTACCTGTTTTAGCTGCTCAATGACTGGCTTAATTCCTTCCTCTGCTTGTTTACTTAGCGGGTATTGGTGCTTACGAGGTATAAAACCTGACTTTGGAGTTATACAAACTTCACCTGCTGTTTTCATCAGTCCTACATCCCCTTTTCCCCTTGACCATAAATCTACAGGTAAGGCACTTAACGCACTATCTTCCTCTTGAGTTAGGAGGATTTGTCATGCCATTTCTGTTTTGTCATCCCTGAGGTGCACACTTGGTTGTGCTCAAGTCACCCAATTTAATCTTTGTACCTGGATCTGTTGATCCTTCAACTGACTTTCGGACATTGTGTCCCAATTTGTTACCTTTTTCGCCAAATCTACCCAATGTGTCCCCACCGCTTTAGTAATTGAAATATGTGGGCTATAACCTGAACGATATAAAGAACTCATTTCCTTGGTCAAAGTACAGGTCACTACTGTATTACCTTGCTTATCCCAAAACATATCATTCAAAATTATCCTTGCACATTTGTGCCTAAAGAATTCTTTTTCAAATTCTTTATCCAGACCAGGGGCCTGTCTGTAGTACATAGTACAATGTAAGTGCACCGCAACCTGCGGTGACCCGCTCCTAGATTTACTTAAAGCTAGGTTGATCAAATCTGTATCAACCCTCCCCGGCCCATTTGAAATCAAGTCCTGGCTATACCAGTAAAACAAGTCTTGTACTCCTTGTACCACCAAGCCATCCGCTAACCTTTTCGCCTCGATGCCTTTAGGTGTGGGAATTGCCGCTATTCCAAACAAATGCATCACATCTCTTCCCAGCAAATTAACTGCACAAACTTTCGATATAATTACCCTACACCTAACAGTTTGGTTTGTTTGCGGATCTGTGAACAATAGAGGATGAGACAGTGGTTCCTTATAGATTTTCCCATTTGCCGCTTTCACAAGGACAAACTCATCTGTTTCGCAGTTCGGGGGTAGAACTGCTGGACCCAAAAGTGTACACGATGCACCTGAATCACGTAAAAACTCCACTTTCTGTCCCTCGACCAAAAACTCTGTCATGGGTTTTTGATCCATATGCATAGCAATACCCAAATTTGCCCGGTTTATGACTACACAGTCACAATCCCGCCCTTCCTTAATTTCCTGGGTGTCCTGACATTCATCGCAGAGAGTGTCTGCCTCATCATCATCACAATCATTCTCACTTTCTTCTTCTCTGCAATAATCACAATAATGAATTTGGCGCCTTCCTTTACTGTCATATAGTCATGCGGAGCCCTTGTTCGTAAGCTGTGGGGGGTGTTGCCACTCTTCACAGTCGGCAGCAAAGTGCCCACGTCTACCGCAATTAAAACATTCTCCACGTTTTAACCTCCCCTCATATTCCTCTGAATGTCCACCCTGTTTATACGTCGTGTCCCATTTCGGGCCCCCACGTCTTTGTACGCCACCACGGCGCCCATGCCCCCTTTGGTCCTGTACCAAAAATATACCACCATCATCCTCTACTGCTAACACTTGTACTTTCTTTTTCTTTTTTAAATTGAAATGTCACTCAGCATGCCGTGCATATTCAAACAAAGGTTGCAGTCTACATGTTCTGTGATCAACCATATGCTTAGTTATAAAACTATTTATCGGAGCCTTACAACCTTTAAGAAAAGCGTTTTTCAATTGCTGTTCGTACGGACTATCAGTAGTCTGATCCTGCGGAATCATCATTCCACAATGGTTATTGAACACTTCTGTCAGTCTTACAATATAGTGATCTACAGATTCATCATCATTTTGGATGCACTGATTTATTACTGTCCAATCTGCTCTTGGACGCCACTTATCAGAAATTCTCTTCAACAGATCAGTGACTCGCATGTCTAACACCCCAGAATTATGCTTTAATGTAGTGCCGCCATCTGCCTTACATGTTCAAGTACCACAAACTAAGTGCCAATCTGGACCCAGGATTTGTCACACTACTTGTTCTACTTCTAAACAATTTAGATGATAACTTAAACGCATACCAACTATGTCCTCAGAAAACTTTTGAAAATTAACCTTGGGATGAGGAATACCATCCGTAGCTCATTTTATATCCTCTCTAGCCCAGGGACGATAAACTAAAATAGTTGGATCTTGTCCAACATCCCCTGCTTGTGGGTTTGCAATTTGTATTAAGGGAAGGGCTTTTGAGTGGTCAGAAAGTTTAATGGCCCAACGTCCTTGCCCTGCTGGTCCCGACCTTTACTGCATAGGTTGGTCTACCTGTTGCAAAGCAACCTTGGGTACTACGGGAATTTGCAGGTAAATTGGAGGGGTCACAACGTTTCCTTGAGCAGCCAATAACCCACCCTGCTGTACAGATCCCACATCTTCAGACTGATATTGAGGAGGTTCCGCCGGTACAGCAGCAGCAATTTCCCCATACGGTGGGGCAGTTGCCTGCCTTTGTACCGCACAAACTGTATGCTCATCCTCCTTATCTAAAAATAAAGCTACTTTTCCACTTGGCACCAGTGATCCCTTTTGATTTATTTTTTCTTTTCCTGGCACTGTTTTTCTTTTATAGCTCATTTATTTGCCTCTTCTAACCATTTTTGTGCTTGGGGAAATCCCAATTGTCTTTGTTTTTTAGTTCTAGTTCCCGCATCTCTTTTCAAATCTCTAACCAATTTTGCACAGGCATTCTTATTCAGTGTACCATCAAAATCATATCTCGACTTCCACTTTTTCAAAAATTTAACATTATTTTTGTTTAAACCTTTCATATGCTTAGCATCAACATTTAGACAGGCATCACTCTCACACTTGCAGCAACTCAAACCCATGTTTCCCCTAGATTTCTTATTTTACCTTTCTTTTTTTTTTTTCAGGTATTTAGGACTGTATCAAAATTATTTTACAGGGCTTATTATAGAATTGGACTATCTTAATGGGTGACCTTAACAAAATAATCTTAACAAGTAATCCTACCCATCCTTAACTAAAAATAAAACCTTGTTGACAAGATTAAATTAAATTAAAAGAAATTTATTTTTCATCCTACCTGAACCAGATGAGACTCCGTTTCCCCTTTTCGTTCAGAAACCGTCCCTCAGATAGGGATCAGAGAGCAGCCGGCATCCTCTCAATGACAAATCAGTCAGAGGGCTTTCAGTCGAGGGAATCTTAAGATGAGAAACCCTCACCTGCACAGGTTTTTCGGTCTCTCTGTCGGTCTGATCCATATCTTCATAGAGGTTTCCGGTCCGAAGGACCAAAATGTCAGAAGAAAAAAATTCAAACGAGTCGCATCTGCCTCAGGTGATGAATTTTCCGTTATTAACAGTTAACCAGATTACACAGCATGTTGGCCAACGTCTCTGATCTGATCAACTTGTTTACTGACATCAACTTTTATACTGTAAGCAAAACAACTTTTTGTTACATTTCTGACCGTTGACAGTTCGCTATGAAAAACATATAGGATAAACATGTTTATCACAAATTACCTCAAACCAACAGCTAGTATAGAATGTTCAAGAAGTACAGAATGTTCAATTCAACAACGGTAGCTCAAATTTTCCAGGACACACAGCCTGCCCCAGTAAATTAACTCTTACTCGGCCGTGCGTCCTTATCCCAGGCTTCACTGAGCTATAACCAAATCTCTTTATTCTGAAATGCAGAAAACAGATATTATTCAGGTTCATAAGCAATGCTGCATTTTGTTCACAGATGAGGCCCATCTTTGATATGCATATCCCAACAAATAACATGTTCACTTCGCAAGAACAGGAAAAAGACAAATAACAGTATGTTTTAAAACTTTTTCTCTTAACAACAAGTACAACAACTATTTTTCCCTGATCCTCCCTCTGGGGGAGTCCACAAGAGATGCATGCTGTTCTACACAGTTGGCCCTCTGGACTGCTGTATGCTTTTCCCCTAATTCCAAAATTCCTACAGAAAGCAATCAGGCCGAAGAGCAAAGTAATCCTCATTGCACCTTATTGACCTCGACAGATATTGCTCCCCTTCCTTTGGCCTCATCTGATTCAACAACCTTGGATTCTGGACCTGGTTCCAGATCTTCTATCCCATCCACAGGGACTACTTCATCCAAACATTGTGAACTTCAAGCTGACAGCTTGGTTTCTCCAGTTCGCCATAAACCAGCTACACGCAAACTCTATGCTAGTAAATGGAGAAGATTTACCTTTTGGGCTCATGACAAGAATGTTGATCCTTTTTCAGCTCCCATTGATAAGATCCTCGAATTTTTAGCTTCACTTTTTGAAACAGACGCTTCTCAATCTACCATCAAAATTCAATTACCAGCTATTTCTAATTTCCATAATGGTTTTGGGGAATCCTGCTTGGCTTCTCATCAACTTTGTAAAGCCTTCTTAAAGGGAATACTCTTGTTAAAACAACAGTACAAAGATCCTACTCCTCCTTGGGATTTAAACTTAGTACTACAGACCATTGTTCAGCCTCTCTTTGAACCATCAGCTAAATGTGCTCTAATGTTTTTGTCCTGGAAGACTATATTCTTAGTGGCAATAACTTCTGCCAGAAGAATTTTGGAAATAAAGGTCTTATCATATAGACCTCATCTGATTTTCCACAAAGATAGAGTTTCACTAAGAACCAATACCTCCCTTTTACCTAAGATTATGTCAGCCAAATATTAACCAGACTATTCATTTACAAGTATTTTTTTCCAAATTTCACTAACAAAGGTGAATACTGCTTACATATACTAGATGTTCACAGACAATTACACTTCTATCTACATAGAACCAAGAATATAAGAAAATCTGATCAATTATTTGTGTCCTTTTCATCTAAGAGACTTGGCCAACCAGTGAGCAAAGTAATACTAGCCAGATGGCTCAAACAGTGTATTTCCTGTATCTGTAATAAAAAGAATATCAGTTTACCTACACATTTAAGGGCACATTCTACATGAGCTGTTACTACTTCAATGTTTTTTCAATCTAAGGCTTCTATGGATGACATTTGTGTAGTAGCAAATTGGGATACCCCTCATATCTTTATTACTCATTACAAATTGGATATGATCTACAGGGGAAGAGCATCTTTTAGTTCTATGGTGCTCAGGAATATCCTTCCTTGAGTCCTCCCAAGGTCCTAGGTAGCTGGGGACTCTGTCCCATTTGTCGAGGATAAAATGAAAATGGACAACATCACATAAAGAAGTTATGTACTCACTATAACATTCCATCTGTGTTGTCCACTTTCATTTATCCTCAACTTCCTTCCTTCCCCCTGCCATTCGAAGATTTTGATGGAATGCATAATGACTTGTTTGCCACTAGTGTTACTTGTATATGATTCCAGGTATGGACTCTATGAAGGCTGTTGGATTGCTATATGCTTTGTCTGTGTTTCTGCAAACTCGATCTGAGGTAATTGGTAGAGGAGCATTCTGGGTAAGGGTAAAACTTGAGAGTTTTTGGCCAGCAGGAGCTGTAGTAATGGCCGAGTTGGTTCCGATGCTCTGAACCGGACCCATTTGTCGAGGATAAATGAAAATGGACAACACGGATGGAACATTATGCAGAGTACATAACTTCTTTTTTGTAAAGCTGTTCTATTAATGAATACATTTTTTTTTTATTTAAAGCTGTTGACAGTTTTTTCTTGTGCAAGTATTTTCCTTTCCTCTAACTTCTCTTTTAATCTTTCTAAATATCTTTTATCTGGACATTCTAGGCTTATTGCATATTATTAACAATATAGTTGCTTTTTTATCCTCAATAGTCCACTCTGTTATCTGTATGACTCTTTTTTTGTCCTATCAGTTTTTGTGTTTTTGAGGACTACTATTTCCTTCTGCAATATGGACCATCTTCCCTCTGAAACTAGTTTAATGCTGTTTAATTTCTCCAAGTCTTTTGTGTTTCTAATACCAAGACAGGAATGGACCCCATTCCTAAGTCACGGTATGTCTTTTTTCCTGGACTACTACATCTGTTTTTCTTGCATCTGTTTTTACAGCTGTTGGTAATGGGTGATCCCATGTTATAGAAATTTCATCATTCTTTACAATGCTTTGTGCTTCATGTTTCCAGTGCTTCTCAGCTAGTTCAGGGCTGTAGTGTTTGCACAATCCCAGTGCAAGAGTCTTGCCACATTATTGTGCCTTTCAGTATATAGTCCATCTGCCATGAGTATATCACACCCAGCAACAAGATGTACGATTGGTTCCATTTCTTTTTTTTTTTTACAGACCCTCCACTTGTCCGTTTCTCTCACAGACAGCTTTTCTCCCCAGGACTCCATTGAAAATGGGCTCCTTGTGGCCCAATGAACCATCCTAGCAAACAAACTGCAAATAAATAAAATAAATAAATAAATATGTTCTATGGACTTTGTAGACCAACGTCTGTGTAGTCCACTTTCCTGGACCATCGTTATTAAGCTTTCATCTTTTGGTTTTCATTCACTTCTCCTTAACCATTCCTGCATTAAATGACATGAGATTATTCCTGAAGATTTCTGTACTTTCCACCAGAGCCAGATCCAGCACTAGGCAACCAAGGCAGTCACCTAGGGCCCACTGGCTGTGAGAGGGCCCCGCTGCTTGGAGGGGACTTGCTGGTCTGGTGAACTGTAATATTTACTTTTAGCATTACAAATACATTTTTAAGGGCATTCTTCTTTAAGAACACCCTTTGTCTCTGGTTGCAGAGTGCATCATCTTCACACAAACCTATTCCTTTCTGTGTTTTACACACATGGAATTTAAATACAAAAAGAAGTGCCACTAGCTGAAATGGCCCTCGAGCTACTTCTGTAGGTGTGTCTGCTGCTTCCATGGACTGAGAAGGGATGTTCCTCGAGCTGCTTCTGCATGTGTGTGCTGCAGACAACACAGATGGACATGTAAGGAGTGTTTGTGTTTGAGAGAGAGAGAGAGAGAGATACCTCTTAACCATCCACATTTTCACAGACTGTCCAACTTTTTGCTTCATATTTTTGGTCTATTCCTCATAAAATTTGGGATTTTCTAACAAATCACTGGGATGATCTGAAGACTACTGAAGTCATTTTTTAATGGCATACATTTGAGTTTCAGATTTCATATCCTTCAGAAAAATGCATGTTAAGATAAATCCTGTTTTTCTTAGCAACTTTCTAAGTTTATAAAAGCAATATTTTTGCCCCCCCCCATTATGTCAGGCTTTTTCCATATTTTTTGCACCAAGAGGTTGAAAGGTATGGTCCAGACTTTTGCCTCATATCTTTGGTCTGCTCCTCATAAAATCTGTGATTATTCTGAATTTTTGTGCAAATCAGTGAGGACTGACCACTAAATAATGACAGGCATTTAAATTTCTGACATAATACCCTTCAGAAAATGCATGTTAACACAAGACCTTTTATTCTAGCAACTTTCTACATTTATGACAGCAATATTTAAAATGTATCCCTATTGTTCCAGCTTTATCCTGATGGATTGTGCTAAGAGGCGTGTGTGTGTGTGTGTGTGTGTGTGTGTGTGTGTGCGTGCGTGCGTGCGTGCGTGCGTGTGTGTGTGTGTGTGTGTGTGTGTGTGTGTGTGTGTGTGTATACCTTGAGAACTGCACCTGACACTCACTGTATGGCACTTTGGTAGTTGGGGTAGAGGATTCAGGATCTTGTTTTCTGTAACAAACGTACAGGGTTTGAGTTTCAGGTGCATGTCTCAAGGAATTGAGATTCAGGTGCACTTTTCAAGGAATTCTGAGCTTCAAGAGAAGTTTACCGCTGCTCATACTAAGTCTGTTTACAATATGCAACTGTTTTGTTTAGCAAATGCTATCACTATTGTGCTACAGAATTGAAAAGTATTGTTAGTAACACAACAGGTAACATACTTGCTTTTAAAGCAGAAGGCTGTGGGTTTTACTCCCAAAGCATGTACATAGATTGCTGATACTGTGTTGTACTTTAAGGGGGGGGGGGGGTGCTGCAGTCCTGAGTATATCTTCCTTTGGATGTGATGCCTAGTAACTACGAACCTGTTGCAGTTTGCCATCCATTTCCTATTGCAATATTACTAGCTTACCATTTTTTAAAATGTAACATAGACAATTTATTCTTCAAGAGCAGCGGGCACTGATTTTGCACATAAAACTGAAATATAAAGTTGTTTGCTAGCAACAACTTCTTCAAAAGTTACAAAATATCTTTAATGTGGAATTTTATTCAGATGACTTTTACTTCCGCAGAGATTGTGCCTATTAACTGATATTAGTGGATTTTAATTTTAGAAGTTTCAGTGGCCTTTTGTGATTAAAATGTTCTGAATTGGACAGTTTTGTCATTAACGGTTTATATATTTCATTTCATTGCTTACTAGAAAAAAGTTAAAAACTACAAATTTAAAACATATTGGGCCAGATTTACGAAGGCTTGCACGGAGTCTAAGAGTAGAGTAACACTCCATGAAGCCAACATGTCTACCGAGTGATCTAGGAACAGCCCGGCAGGGGCGTGCAAGAGAGCTCATAAAACTCCTCTTACACGGACATGGCTAGGTTATGCAAATTACCTCATTTGCTGCTGAAAGGTATGCAAATGAGGTAAATTTGCGATTCAGGAAACCCTAACCTGTCCGAGTAAGAGTAGTGTTATTTTCAGAAATGTACTCCGTTGACAACTGAGTACTGTTCTGCAAATAGCAAAACGGAGCCGTGACAGCTCCAAAAAAAGGATGCATCCAGTCGAGGAAGCATGCCAATGGCCAAAAATACAGCCATTGTCAATGTTCACCGATGCAAAAAAAAAATTATAAATTTTTTTTATCCCGATCGTCGATGTTTAAGCGTAGCGCAGAGCCGTGCAAATGTGCTGCGCTGTAAAAACCAGAAAACCAATAATTAAAATCCACAAATGTAGATTTAACAGCAATCCGTAATATACAATGCAAGGGAATGGCAGTCCAAAGACAACATGGCTACCGAGTAGAGGTTGCTAAGGGGGGAAGCTCAGTCTAAGAGATGTAACCAAGCATTAGTAGGCAATCCTATGCAAATGAAGGTAAGGATAGTGAATCCCAAGTTTACAAAGCAAAAGAGCACAGTCAGTGGAGTGTAGGAGTAGGATAAGGGGTGTGACAGAGTAGAAGATAGGTGACATCATAAGGGGGGCATGTCTGAAAGAAGTGAAGCTCATTGGAGTAGAGTGGCATGTGTCTGCTGTCAGATACTAATCACTGGAAGAGGTGTGTCAACAGGTACCCTAGCTAAAGGCAAGAAATTGAAGGTGTATGCCATGAGCAACACTAAAGTTTCTTGTAAAAATGCCTGCAACGTGTATGCGCGCGTGTGCGCGCCTGTAAAACTGAGTAAGCCTGTGTGCGCGCGTTTAAGCCAGAGTAAGCAAGTGTAAGGTTGTTGAAACCCATGTAAGCACGTTTGTCAGTGGCGGCTGGTGACTTCAAATCAAAGGGGGGGGCTGCAGGAGACAGCTGAATGGGTGGGGTCAATGGGAAGGGGTGTGGCCAACTAGAAAGGGGAGGAGCTATGCTCAAAACCATAAAAACTAACTAAATACACTGCCCTGGGTGCCAAACAGTCATTATGAGAGTCCAATCAAGACAAAATGAAGTGCAGAAGAATAAAAATATTTCAATGCATTGGCTGCATGACAGCTTACTTAATATCTAGATGGAAACAAAAAGGTTGTGAGGCATGAAAAAATAAATTACTTTTTAAATACATTAATGGAATGCCAGTCAAAATCAAGTATAAGAAAAATGAGCAACACTCAACTCAAACCACTTCTTGCACTGCAGTTCTAATTATAATTTATATTCAGCTTTATTAAAGTACCAAGAAAGTAGAAATCTCTGATGCCCCCACTTGTAAAAATGTTTCTTATCCAAAAAAAGACCTGCTGCCTGACATCTACTTGTTTCATGGGGAAAACATGATCAAAGTAAAAAATGAAAAGCAAACACGAAATAAGCTCAAGATACATTGCTTAAAAGGATTACAGTACAGGTTATGGACCACACAATTGTCATTCTGTTTAGTTTACGGGTAAAGCCTGCAGAGATGACTGGAAGTCTCCTAGTGTAATGAGCTTCTTAAAATAATGTAATCCTGTCCTTTATTACAAATACTATCATATGCATTTCAATACCCGTGGCCTATACATTATCTAGTTAAGTATTCTCTACATGGCAACAACAGAAAGGCTATCAAATGTTGGCAATTCTTTAACAGTATGCTTATTAAAGTTTACTTGCATCTTACGATCTCAGCCAAGCTTACCTGATGATGGTCACTAAAGTATTGCTACTTAAACACAGAGCAACAGGCACTTTCAGTAATAAGCATAAATCAACAGTACAAAAAAAATGACAGAAACCAGACCACTCTGCAAAAATCAAGGACAGATGAAAAGCCACTCTAGTACTTGTGCCTACCTTGGATGGGGGGGGGGATACTCTGCACATTTACACTGCATAACTACTCCTTGCCTTGCTTTGACACATCCAGAGTCACTACATGGGGGAGTGGGGTGCAACAAGTATGTCACAATTTGAAATGTCTCTGGCTGACTGTGATGGCCCTGACACATTTGTCATAACTCTCAACCTCAGAGCAAGAAATCTGGACAAAGCCATACAAAGAAGTGAGACAAAGGCCCAAAAATAAGGACATTTTTTTTTAAAATATTGCTCTTATAAACTTAAAAAGATAATGGAATAGGTCTTGCATTAGTATGAATTTTCTGAATGGTATGAAATCTGAAACTCAAATGTCTGTCATTATTTTCAAACTTCAGTCTTTAATGATTTGTCACTAATTTGCAAAAAAAACACAATTTTATGAAAAATGAACCAAAAATGTGATGTAAAAATATAAAATAGCCACACAATACAGCTAGGAACCTGTCAAAGAAGGGACACTTTAATATTAGTACTGTTAACTTGAGTAGCTGACAAAATAAAAGAATCTACATGCATTTCTGAAATAAAAGTAATATATAACTCTGATTATTACAGTTATTTCTTAATTGTAAACCCTCCATGTTTTCTTCCAAAATTGCTATTTTGCGAAGGGATTATTAGGGTAAGAGCAACATTTTGAGCCAAAATCAGGGACAGTTGAGAGGTTTGGCTATGCCTAATTCTATAAAGCAATTTATTTGCATGTACCTCTCAACCTGTTAATGCAATAAATCTGGACAAGGCCAAATATATTGGGAGAACATATAAACAGTACTAAAAATTGCTCTTGTATAAATTGAGACAGTTGATAGAACAACAGGTCTTACTTTAGCATGCATTTTTCTGAAGGTTATGAAGTCTGAAACTCAGTGTGTCATTATTTAGTGACTTAATTCCTAAATGATTTTGCCAGAAAACCCCAAATTTTATGAGGAACAAACCAAAAATAAGAAGCAAAAATCTATTCATTCTTTGAAAATCTGGGCAGTTGGGAGGTATAGTTCAGCTGGGGCTGTCTTTAAGTTTGCTGCCCTTCCCCCTCACAAAATCATGGAGCCTCCCCCTGCAGCCATTCCAATGATCCATTACTTGGCTATTTCACTCCATTTACCATAAACACTAATGTGCATACTGATTTACTTCTATGATGATTTGGACTTAATTTGAAAGTTTTATTTTGCATTTTACAGCACAAACACTAAGACATCTGCTAAACAAACTTAGCATTAAAACTTCTCTGCCCTTGAAACTCACATTCAGTGAAACAGCATTGAAACCCACATTCAAAGAAAATACATTTTAACAGTGGCAGATAAAGATTAATTCTGGGCTGTTTTCAAATCATAGGCCCCTTGCATATGAAACATACATGTGCTCTTTGATACACCTTCCTATTGTTTTGAACATTTTTCCAGTAAACGATGAAATAAAATGCCTGCACCAATAATGACAAAACTGCCCAGTTCAGAACATTTCCATCATAAGTCTACTCAAACTTCTACAGTCCACCATTATCAGTAAATATGCACAATCTCTGAAGTAAAAAAGTCATCTAAATAATTCTACATTAAATAAATCTGTAACTAACGAAGAGGTTGCTGCTAGCAAACACTTTTATATTTCATGGTTTCATCGAAAAATAAAGCGTCTGATGCCCCTGAGGAATAAATTGCCTATATTACATTAAAAATGATAAGCTAGTAATATTGTAATAGGAAATAGATGGCAAACTGATAACAGGCTCATAGTTAGTATCTTAACTTTTTCAGTACGGCAGCATTCACCCCTTGTGGGAGTAGAACCAACAACCTTCTGCATCAAAAGCAAGTACACAACCTGTTGTGCTATTAACAATATAAGCTGACTTAGCATAAGCAGCACTAAACTTCTCTTCCCCTGCAGCTCTCAGCTCCTTGTAAAATCTACTCAATACTCAACTGCATCTCAACTTCACAGCACAAGAAATCTGGAAAAAACTAAATTTATTGGGGGGGGTCAAAAGGCCAAAAACCAGAGACACATTAAACATTTATTTATTTATTTTATTTTACATTTGTTTACCGGGCTAGTCTAACTGGATACATCATTTATTTATGTATTTATTTTATTTTACATTTGTTTACCGGGCTAGTCTAATTGGATACATGTCCATTTTCAGTAGAGGCCCGGGGAGATAAGCTCCTAGATAGGACAATGAAATTAACACAATCACAACTAATGACACATGAGACAAATACAAACTATTTACAGTACCTATTTCAGATTATCACAATAATATTTAGAGTGAAGAATACAGGCATAACAAAGGAATGCTAATACAATCAAGGTATGCTAGAGATAGTTTAGTAAAATTAGTTTAATAAGGAGGTGTTGATGTGTGTGAGTAGTCAGGGCAGGAAGAGAAAAGTATTTGGAGACACATATAGACTAGTCAGGTTTGGAGCATGGGCATAACCAGTGAGTTTTGAGGAACAATTTCAATTTATTTTTGAAACAGAATAGTGAGGGAATTGTGGAGAGTTCATTTGGGAGGAGATTCCAGGCTTTTCCTACTATATTAGAAAAAAGAGAGTCACCAGCCTTGCTGTTTGTTTTAGTAGTATGTATTAGAAGTTTCTGAGAAGACCTTAAGGATTCCAGGTTTTTATAGGGAGTGATAAGTGTGGACAGAATAGGTGTTTTGGAAGGTTTGTAAAGAATGTTGTGGGCTATAGTTAGTTGATGGAATTTAATTAGATTTTGAAGTTCGAGCCATCCTAGTTGCTTTAAATTAAGGCAGTGATGGGTTCTAAATGGGTTGCCTGTTGCAAATCTTGCAATGTTATTGTAGGACATTTCCAATTTGCTAAGATTATTTTTAGATAGGTTAGTAAAAATAGGAGAGGCATAAAGAAGAGAATATATTAGATGAGTGTGTGCTATAGTGGTTCGAGCTGAAGCTAGGAGAAAGGATTTTATTCTATAGAGAGAGCCTAGCTTTTTGTTGACTGTTTTTATAGTGTTGTTAATATGGATGTTTAAGTTCAGATTATTGTCAATGGTGATACCTAATAGTTTGGTGGTTGGTTCAGGGAATATAATAGTGTTATTGGTAGAGTTTGCTGAGAAATCCATTGGGAGGGACTTCTTAGTAGGAGAGAAAAGGAGGAGTTTAGTCTTTTTGGGGTTTAGGAGAAGGCATCTATCTGTGAACCATTGCTCAACTGTATTAAATACTTGCTGGGTAAGATAGAGAAGTTCTGGAGAAGAGGGGGCTGAGCATATCAGTGTAGAGTCGTCCACATATTGTATGCATGTAGCTTGGGGGATGGCAAGATAAAGGTCATTGATGAATATGGAAAAAAGTAGAGGTGCTTGTATAATCTTGGAAAGTTGCTAGAATAAAATGCTGTGTTACCACCATACATTTTACTGCCAAGGTCCCTGTGCAAAAGAGTCAGAACAACATACCACTATGCCAAATCAGCTGCTTTGTGAAAGAAAAATGCTGCGTTACCACCATACATTTTACTGCCAAGGTCCCTGTGCAAAACAGTCAGAGCAACATACCACTATGCCAAATTGACTGCTTTGTGAAAGAGAGGAAGACAGAAACTTAAATGGCTATTATTTAATGAATTCAGTTCTCACCATAGCAGTCAACCTCTTAGCACAAAACACCTGGACAAACCCAGTAATGAGGGAATATAGCCCTCAAACATATTCAGTGAATCCAGTTCTTGCCATAGCTGTCAACCTTAGCACAAAAAAACTGGACAAAGCCAATAATGGGGTAATACAGTCCCAAAAATAAGGACAATTTTCAAATATTCATCTTAGAAAATTGCTAAAATAAAAGGTTGTGTTACTATGCATTTTCTGAAGAATATGAAGTCTGAAATTCAATGTCAATTTTACTTCTGACGGAACAAAAACAATTTTCAGCAGAGGCCCAGGGAGAAATACTGCAGACACGTCTTTGTAAAATGGCAGGACACCAGAGCAAATCCACACAAACACAGGGATGAAATGCAGACGCCGCACAGAAGGCACCCCAGCCAAGAATCAAACCAGGAAACCTATATCTGCAAGGCAACAATGCTACTGCTGCACCATCAAATATGCAAGGAATTAAACATTCAGAAACCTGAAGTCTGAAATTCAAATGCCTGTCAGTTTTATTTAACATTTGTTAATCAGGACAATCTGACTTGGAACAAAATACAATTTTCAGCAAAGGCCCAGGAAGAAATAATGCAGACATGTCTTTGTAACATGGGAGGACACAAAAGCAAACCCACACAAACACAGGGAGAAGATGCAGACCCCACACAGAAGGCACCCCAGCCAAGAATCAAACCTGAGAACCTGCAGCTGTGAGGCAACAGTGCTACCACTGCACCATCAAATATCAAGCATTGCAGTATTTAGAAACCACAGATACTATGAGGAACAGATCAGATCACATATGAAGCAAAAATCTGCAATTTTATTTTTTTTACAAATGGTGGTGGGTAGGGAATTCAGGTCCTTAACACCTGCATACAAGGTACAGGGTTCAAGCTTGAGTATCTCTACCCACCACCATTTGCTCTCTCTAGCCACCAGTATATAGTAACTGGGGTATTTCATTCACACACACACACACACACACACACACACACACACACACACACACACACACACACACACACACACACACACACACACACACACACACACACACACACACACACACACACAGCAAATTGGTCACTGGGTATTTTATATTGAATCATAGGGTATTCAGACTACCATCACTCCATGAAACATTGGATTATTTGCAATATATTCAGTTATCAATCCCTCAGACCTGAACATGCATATGGTGGCTTCATTTATATTCTAGTCCACATTTTCTCACATGCTTCTCACATCCTGGAAGAATGTCCAATTTAGCCTCCTAACAGCCCCATTGGACCTCTTACAAATTCTACTTCTTGGGGATATTGTCAAAGCATATCATCTCAGTATCCCTTCTGGGAAGATAATCTGGCATGAGGTGTACAGCTCTGTCTCCTCACCTAACTTTCTGACTTTTTAGATGCATTAAAACACAAAAATCACCTGCATTACAGGTGAGAATTTTTCTGCAACATCAACAGGCCTGCCAAGCATGCTGTTACACTGCTGGGTAAGTTTGTACGTAAGCATATGATTTATTTGAGGACATTAAAGCCATCTAATATTACGTTGCTATGATTATTCAGTGGAAAATATGCATGACCTTTAAGTGTTATTTTTGTGTGAGATTGAAAACTGCTGGTAGCAGTCTGCATTCTTGATTGCAAAGCAAAGATGTGCTTTTTCCTTTGCTTCTACAGTATTATCAAATGGTTCACAGGTAATAATGCACAAGTTGCATTCACAGAATTTGACAAAGGTCATTGCATGTTGGAAATATTGTAGATGCTTTTTACTAAAATATGGAAAGTTTCAATAATATGTTTCCATAAGGTGTATGGGCTTTTGCTCAAAACATACACACAGACACACACACACACACACACACACACACACACACACACACACACACACACACACACACACACACACACACAGACAAACACACAGACACACACACACACAGACACACACACACACACACACACACACACACACACACACACACACACACACACACACACACACACACTCCGTGAGACCGTAACACGAAGCCCTTGATCCAGCGACTGAACAGCCCAGAATCCAAACAACTACCTGAAGCCCGCGCACTGAAAACATCCCGCGAGAGCAGCTCAGTCCTTTTCATTGGTCCTGACTGTGGCTGAAGCAGTCCGGAGCTCCTCTGTTCTGTGCGGTCGCCACCGCACAGATTCCTGGTACCTCACAGCAATGATTGCTGGGTACCTTTGTTACCATATCAGGACTGCTGGTAAAGGCAGTCTTTGTTTTTATGTTTTACAGATTTTGTTTTTGTTATTTTGTAGGTGGGAGGGTGCAGGCCGGCAGTCCGATAGGACGAGCTGCCCCTGGCGTTTATGCCTGTGTGCACACGTTTTAGCAAGAATAAGCAAGTTGTAGTCCGTGTAAGCATGTGTGCACACATGTGAGCTGGTGTGCACGTGTTTGCGCGGCGCTGCCCCCTGAGGAAACAGAAAGGGAAAAGG
Organism: Protopterus annectens; assembly: GCF_019279795.1. Taxonomy (NCBI): domain Eukaryota; kingdom Metazoa; phylum Chordata; order Ceratodontiformes; family Protopteridae; genus Protopterus; species Protopterus annectens. Next base: position 1,080,979,188 of record NC_056730.1, on the reverse strand, counting down.
AAGCACAACAAATAGTAGGAAGTTAAACAGGGAGGACTAGCAGGGCTAGCAGGTGAAAGCAATCAGAATCAGGCAATTACACAGGCAGTACACTAGCCCAGCCCAGCCCAGCCCAGTACTTAAAACTCAGCAAACAACTTTCCACTCTGTTTTTCGCAGAGACACTGCAACACTGCAGTAAGCTAATAGAAGTGAAAACTGAAAAAGCTTTACTGAGACAAAGAAATGTTAGGGGCTGCCATTGCTGTTATAAGGCAACATATGCAACATGCTGAGGGTGGTGACAATGTGAATGTTGCTGAGCAACCCACAATGAGGAGACAGAACAGAGTGTACAGGCCCAGGGTAACCAACCAGGGGCTACATGAGCTGGAGATAGTGGAGCGCTATAGAGTGGACAGAGACCTCAAGCAGAAAATTGTTGAGCTGTGCAGGCCACGCCTCACACACAGAACCAACAGAGGGGAACCCATCCCAGTGGAAACCAAGGTATATGTTGGCCTAAGAATACTAGCAGCAGGTACCTTCCAGAGACCAACTGGCGAAATGATGGGGATTTCACAGGCATCAGCATCCAGAGTACTGCACCAGTTCCTGAATGCCATGTCAGCACATGTGGTGATCGTATATATTTCCCCAACTCCCATGAGGTATTGGCCAGCAATATGCGTCTCTTCCAGCAAATAGCGGAATACCCTGAGGTAGTGGGTGCAATAGACTGCATGCACATTCGCATCAAAGCACCAGCTGGTGAGCGGGGTAGGGTCTACTATAACCACAAGGGTTACCCCTCCATCAACTGCCAGGTCATGTGTGATGTCCAGGGCATAATAATGAATGTGTGTGCTGGCTGCCCTGGAAGCTACCATGACTCCCATATATGGCATCTGACACAGCTGTACCAGACATTTGCCAATGGGGATATCCCTCATGGTCACCTAGTGGGGGATGCTGGATATGCACTCGAGCCGTGGCTGATGACACCCATCAGAAATGCACACACACCTGAACAGGAACACCATAATGAGGCACACGCACAAATACAAGATGTAATCGAGCATGTGTTTGGGCTGCTCAAGTCACGGTTCCGGTGCCTGGACATATCTGGTGGAGCCTTGCAGTACTCACCAACTACATGTACCCAAATAGTCATGGTATGTGCTATGCTACACAATATGATCCTGTGAAAATAGCTGCTGCAGGAGCAGCATAGGGCTGGGCACAACAGCCCCCCACCATTGCCAAGGCCATCACAGGCAGAGCGTGACTCGGAGGAGGAACAACCTGAGCCTGCCCCAGTAGGCAGAAGGAGGCATGCCCAGTATGCTTTGTCCTTGGCAAAGAGGCAACCCATAGCATATAGACTGACTCAGTAGGAACCCTGGAAATGATACCTCTCTCCAACTCGCACATATAGTAAAAGGGATGCCTAACTTGACACTACCTGTTAACAAACATGTATAGGGAGTGTAAAATGTGCATCCGACATAGGCAGCCCTGCAGCACCACCTGAGGCATGATTGCCATGTGTTAAGCAATATAAAGCAGTGCTAAACAGCTCTTACCACTATTTAGTATATGTAAGCAGAATTGCACACACTAAGTAGCACAACTTCAGGCAATGTTGAGCAATATTGGGCACTGTTCAGCAATGTTGGTTAACATTGAGCAATGTTGTGCAAGTTTGGCCAATTTTGGGCATAGTTCAGCAAAAGCAGGTAAACATGGTCATATTTGCTTCACTGTTCCTGAAGCAGTCTGTTCTGCCCAGTATGAAAATATGAAGCAGTGACAGTCCTTGAACCCAGGATTCTGTGCACTATAGTCATAGTACAGAACCACTAAACCATGACAGTATGTCAGTGGTCAGCTTGTATGAAGAAAAGTTGATAAGTCTATGCAAAGTATCTCATGGAAACCTTGCAGGCATAGCATAATCCCTGTCGAGTTAAGACACAAAGGTGAGGCCTGCAGTAAGAATAGAACCTGATTTTCAACACACATATAGTATAAATGTTAATATTGGTAATGTTCATACACATCAACAAATGTAGTGGATCTCAGACAGCAACATACTGCAAGGTCACACTGGGCATGCTCACACACTTGAATAAATGAGACAAATGTCAGTCAACAAAACACTGAAAGGCCGAACTGGGCATGCTCACACACTTAGGGCATGTCTGAGTACAGCAGCGGGCCACACATATCCGTCAGTTGCATGTGTTAACCCAGGAACCTCGCACTATTCACCAATCCACCTTGTGCACACAGTTATATGACAACAGACACATATATAATATAGTGGAACCCTGTCATAATCAAATATGTTATGCAGATACTTAGGTTGTTCATAGAAAGTGGGAAAGCAAAGAAGAAACAAAACCTGCAATCAGTACCATCAATGAACAATGTGCATCCCGAACATTATCATAGGTTCAGAGGTTGATACTAGGCTATCTGCCCTAGGGCATGTATAAGCCTAGCCAGAGTGTGTTTGGCTTTCGCAACCCTGCTAGATTAGTAGACTGTGCCTGTGAATAGTAGGTCACACAAGATATCCCACATATGTTTATTTTATTGTGCCTCTGTCTAGCAGGGACCCAGAACATATCCCAGGGCTAAACATACGATCACCCATCCACTTGTCAAGATGTCACCTGTAGGTGGTCAGTGGGGGTCTCTGCGTATGTGGGACTGGGATCTCATTCCAGAGTGAGTGGAGCCTTTGGGATGGGAATCTGCCTCTCCAGCATGTCCTATTAATATCAGTGATGATGTTTCCGTCCCTGGAGCGTGTAGCTGTAAGGGACTTTGACATCCTGAGGTGGAGCCTGTCCATTAATTCTGTGATGGACATGGCTTTAAACAACAGGCACAGATCGTATCCAAGTAGGCAGTAAGCGACTGAGGAGAACTGTGGTCACCATAGCCAAACTGCGCATACCATCTGTGTGAGTCCCTAGATCTACTTGGTTAGGTACTTTTGTGGACATTACAGTTGCTGCAGATGTTCAGTAAGGTACATCCGAAAAGGGGCATTGTATCCAAGCATGGGCCTGATGAGTATAGGGGCACAATGATCCCACTTGATCTAGATGTGAAACCCTATGGGATAAAGTGGGCTATATAGAAGGTGTGTCCATCAACATTGGCAACGTGATTGTCAAAGGTGAGAGTACTAACTACTCATGTCCCCAAATCACAAATCACACCCACTGTACGTGATGTATCATCACCTATGTGGTAATGTGTGGGCACGTTGTTATTACCAAAGGGGATGACTGTGCATCTAATGGAAAGTAGCTGTAGGCCATGGCTCTGACACCAGTTATCCATCTCTGTGAGACCCTTTTTCAGGATGCTTGTGCCAGATGGGGAGTTGATTATGGCACACAGTTAGCAGTCATCTGCGAACATGGTCAGCCATATTCCTCCTGTGTTAGCCTGTACGTCTGAGAACTATATACCGAACAAGAGAGGTCCCAGGACTGAGCCCTGTGGGATGCTACGTGTAACTGGTGTATAGTCAGACATGGCACATGCAATGCTGACCATGTGGGTGCTATCCATGATCCAGTTAGCAATCCATCTTGTGACATATGTGTAGATATTGAAGCCGGTGAGCTTATGTATAATGGCCGAGTGGGGTATTGTGTTGAACTGTTGTGCGAGCTCCAGGTAGGCTGTGTGGACAACCCTCTGTATGTCTATGGACCTGGTAACTGTTTAAAGACGTTGAACAGGTTCAAGAGGCAAGATCTGCCCACAACAAAGCGGAATTGTGTAGGATCCAGTGTCTGTAGGTTCACGATGTCTATGTGTATGTGTTCCATGATGATACGCTCCATAGCTTAGCAGACCAGGATAGTTAGGCTTATAGTGCAATATTTTCCAGGGTCCCTTGTGGCACCACCCTGTGGAGCGGGAACACTGTTGCTGTATGCCATTCCTTGGGTACATATCCTGTAGTAACTCTGATATCGAACAGTGACATAATGTGAGTGTTAAGTTCGTCATGAATCTCGTGTAAGTCGCAGGCTGGGACACCGTCTGGTCCCATTGATGCTGTTTTGGCTGCTATGGAGAGGGCAGCACTCACCTGTTCATCTGTGATGTCAGGGAGGCTACACCCTGCTGGGATGGACATTTGCACCTTAGGGGGGATGGGGGGGGCATTTCCACTGAACCTGTTTGCCAAGATGTTTGCAATGTCAGTGGGTTCAGTGTATGTTTTGTCATTATGCAGTAACTCACAGCATATCTGTGAGTTCCCACCCAGGTCCCTGACATAACTGAAAAAGGCCTTGTGATTGTCCTTAGTGTCTGTTGCAAGTGTCCGTTAGAAGTGGCCCTTTGATGAATCAACAAGTGATCGTAGCTTTCCCATAGTACTGATCAGAGATGCCTTCCTTTTTGGGATTGTGCTCTATCATGTAGTAGCCTCCTCCTGTCGTTGTATAGCTTATTAATGGCCGTGGTCCACCAGACAGGTCCCCTGCCTTTGGAGGAGTGAGTCTTGTAGTTATCTGGGATAGCACGATCCATGTATTCCAGTAGTTGTCCATAGAATGGGTTTGTAAAGGATTAAGTGGTCTGAGCCGTAATTACCACTGTCCCAGGGTCTTTAACGGATACCACCTCGGTTTGTAGAAGTGCGACGTTTGCTTATGAGAAGTACTTCACTGAGATCACCTAGGATGGGGGTGTGGACGGGATATGTATGTCCAGTGAGATAAATGTATGGTCTGACCTTAACAATGAGGGGTATACCTCTGGTGTGGAACATAGAGTCCCCATGTTGGTGATGATCATGTTCCACATGTTTTACCCTCTTGTGGTTGTGGTGACCAGTTCTGCCATAGCATTTGAGTCTATACATTCTAGCAACTGTTGTGCGAGGGTGTTGATGCTTGAGTAGTATTCCCAATCAATGTTTGTGTATTTGAAGTCACCCAATATAATGGTGTTTGGGGAGACCTTCATATTCCCCATTGTTCCCAGGAATACCGAGTGTTGTTCCCGAGTTTGGGAGTGTGGTCTGTTGCAGTCTACAAACTGAAATGCAGTTTGGGCCACTGTTAGTTGCACATGTACGTTCTCCGATGCTTTGTTCAGTGCTACCAACCCGGAGGTGTGTGTATGTTTGATGTATATGGATACTCCTCATATTTTTGTTGGCCGGTCCGAGTCTTGTGTCCGAAAAGCATGGTATGAAGTAAAACCTGGTAGTGCTGGTGTGCTTTTGGGAGCCTGTACCAGGTGTCTGTTACTGCACATATATCGACAGTCTCCATACTGAGGTGAGTCCTGAGTGCATGCATTCTGAGGGTTAGACATCTGTTGTTGAGCAGCATTACTCTCTGTTTCTTTTACCCTGTAACATCTCTGGAGGTGATTTTGTCTTCTGAGCCTCACTTAAAACAGCCACTATGGGGGTGGCAAGAGCCTTAGCCAGTATTTGAAAGCCTAGGGGTGACAGGTGCATGGCGTCCATAGCGAAGCTACGTGGCATGTCGAGCATGTAATCTCAGGCTGACAGACACTGGATCCCTTTGAACGACACCAATATGTTAGCCAACTGTTAAAAGTGATCAGTTTGTCTGTATACTATGACATCATTCTCGGTGAGGGTAAGATGCTACACAAGGTCAGGGTCATACTGGCCTGGGCTACATGATCAGAGAGCTCCTCTATGTCTCTTGTCATGTAGTCCAGGGAGGAACGTCTGAGGGTTTACACACCAGCATGGTCAATGATGGAGCCATATTTGTACTTACTTTGGAGTGACCTGAGTGCATGTGTTATGTGGCAGATCCTGGCACCCGACAGACAGCACAAAGTGACCTTCTCCTTGTTCAGCCTGGTGAGTGGGACGTCAGTGTGTCTGACAATAAGAGTCACCTATTACAAGTGTATTAGGTGTGTTGTTTAGGCCTAAGGGCAGTGACTGTGTGGCACACTGACTTTGTGAACTGTGTGATATGTGTGTATAGTTGTGGGTTACCAGTTGTTTGTGTGTCTGCTTTGGATGTCTCTGCTGCTTAGGCAGAGTATATTTAGAGACTCCGAGTATGTGTTTGTGTGGTAATGTATTTGGTTTGCTGTCGTCATAGGTCCATATGAGACTGGATTTGTGGTATGTGTGGTTACCTTCACCACCTGATAGACTGTGCCATTCATGGGTTGAGAGAGCTCAGCCTCCTGTTTGTCTATACAGTTGCATCTCTCACATATATCTGAGTTTGTTGGTAGGAGGACAGGGTTGTCTGTGTACATAAGACAGTTGTAACATTGCGTCAAAATTCCAATATGCACCAGCTGGACTGGAGAGTACACACGAAACCTTCCTTTGGACATGCCAGGATATTATGATGACATGCTCTATTGACTGATCACAAAGGAGCAGTAGTGTGTTAAGTGTGTAAAAGAGTATAACAGGGGTTTAATGGTCAGGTTTGTCATTGTTTTGGAAAGATTATCTGCGAAGGAGTACAGACAGAACCATGACACCTCCTTCAGCTATGTCAGAAATAGCAATGTACACTCATATATGTCCTGAGTCAGGGTCAGCTGTACCTGACTGACAATGCCGACATCCTGTCAGATAGGCCCATACATACATACCCACCTCCCAGTGACAAAAGGCCCTATCATCATACCAGGAGATATCACATTTAGGCTGGGTAAACTGCTCCTCCCAAAGCCGAATGAATGCCATCACTTGGATAACATTGTTTCCCCATATGTGTCATAAGTGAACAACAGAACAAACAGACCCTGCACCTGAACAGTCTGTTGAGCCTCACCCTCTCTTCAGGATATTACACTGTTGAATGTGTTACAGCAACATATTGCACACCCCACAAGTGTTGGTGCACAACAGACCATGGGAACTATAGTCCTATAAGCCTGTGAAGTCTGAACTGCTAGGCCATGGAGTCCATCATGATTGCAGTCAGAAATAGAGCTATTGTAATCCGACAAACACACAACCCAACCAACTGTGTTATGTTAATGAGAAGATCATGTTCCCCAAACCTGCTAGATTGTTTTCAAGGCAGCCACCCAGGACATACATCACTAAAAGGAGCTACACACGTTCCACATAGACTTTGAATAGCCCTTTATCAACATCACAGACACATGTTGTATCCACAAAACCAACAATCTGTGCATACATATGTATTGTCATATGAAGGAATGGCAATTTGTCCACAGACAGATCACACAAGCTAAGAATTGTGGAGTCCTGTTCAAGTTGTTCACACCTGCTGACCCACATGGTTAATTCCTGGGATTGCATAAAACAAAGTGCACACACATTACCATGTCCAGTCTGATTATGTCAGTATCCTACAAATATAGCAGGAGAATAGAAACCACCCAGTAAAGAATATAGTGTGTTGTGTTAATGTGTATCTCTCTAGTATCATAACATAATTAGGTAGGGGTTTGAATCCTGCAATTGCTGAGTGTGCGTGTATGTATGTGTGTGATTCCCTTTGAGAGGAGTGGCCTTTTTGTAGACTGTGAAAACACAACAAAAGAGGTGAATTCCTCTTTGCCAAGTGTGATGATGTCAGTATCCCACAAATACAGCTTTGGAAATAAAAACTTCCCGTAAAGCATATAGTGTTTTGTGTTAATGCATATCTCCCTAGTGTTATAATATAGTTAGGTAGGGGTTTGAATCCTGAAAATGCTGAGTATGAAGGTGTGTGTGTGTATGTGTGATTTCCTTTGAGAGGAGTGGCCTTTCTGTAGACTGTGAAAACACAACAAAAGAGGTAAATTCCTCTTTGCCAAGTGTGATGATGTCAGTATCCCACAAATACAGCTTTGGAAATGAAAACTCCCAGTAAAGCATATAGTGCGTCGTGTTAATGCGTATCTCCCTAGTGTCATAACATAGTTAGATAGGGGTTTGAATACTGCAAGTGCTGAGTGTGTGTATGAGACTCCCTTTGAGAGGAGTGGCCTTTTTGGAGACTGTGAAAACACATTAGAAGAGGTGATTTCCTCTTTGCCAAGCCTGATGATGTCAGTATCCCACAAATACAGCAGTGGAAATGAAAACTCTCGGTAAAGCATATAGCGCGTCATGGTAATGCATTCTTCTCTAGTATCATAACATTGGTAGGTAGGGGTTTGAATCCTACAATTGCTGAGTGTGTGTGGGGGTGTATTTGTGTGTGTCTAATCCTATGAGAAGAGTGGCTTTTTTGCAAACTGTGAAAACACATTAAAATAAGTGAATTCCCCTTTGGCCGGTTTGATGATGTCAGTATCCCACAAATACAGCAGTGGAAATGAAAACTTCCAGTAAAGCATATGGCACATTGTGGTAATGTATATCTCCGTAGTATCATAACATAGTTAAGTAGGGGTTTGAATCCTGCAATTGCTGAGTATGTGTGTGTGACACTGTTGATCAATGTGTTGTGGGTTTTGCTTTTACTACTGTATGACATATCAGTAAAACAACAGTATGTGCATTGCACACTTCAGGTATCTGTGTGGCAAATACACATATGTACATGTGACGTAAATTGGTAACTGTGTGGCCAAGACATATATGTACATGTGATCTCATTCACTTCATAGGTGTGAAGCCTGCTTTCAACACGACTACATCTGTTACCATCGACAGTTGTTGCTGCTACTTCTCGGACCGTAGGTCACATATGTATGTATGTGACAGGTCCAGCCACTGTAGTGATCTGTGCCCTAGGTCAATCTGTGTCACGCACACGCATGACAGTTGCTATAGAATAGTGTGAGTGAGGGTGTATGCCTGGGGCATATTTCAGACATGTTCAAACACAACACAGTCTGTCAATAATGGCCATTCATTGTAGGTATACAACAACTCCGTGGATATGCATACAGACCCCTTATTGCTTATGTGATACACTGAGGGACATCAGCATACCTTTGGGAATGTGGATATCAAAGGACATATGACATTACATGTGGCTGTTTGTACACATCGGTACCCCTGCTACATGTGTGCTACTACCAATGTGGTACTGTCAGGATACTATGTGTAGTAAATGTGGATGACTATGCTATTATTGGCTCATAGCTTCACAACATGGGTTTGTCAACAGGTATCTGTCTGTATGATACCCTTGTGGATGATAAGTGTCTAATCCGGGGAATGCATTGTAGGCCACTGTATGCATCACCAGATGTGGACGTACATATCCCTAGTGTGTCTGCTTGTATCTAGGATGGACACATGCCAAACAGGAGTGGTCACAGGAATGTGTGGTGGTCAATACCACTGGTAACTGGTATAGTACAATACCAGAATGATTCTAATGCTACTGTGTATCCTACAGCTGTGTGTCAGTTGTCAAGACATCATCTAGCGATTGGTTAAAATCAGGCTGTTGAGGTTATGTACACTACCAGAATGCTAACCAATGACCGATATTAACAGTATCACCCACAGCATAGTGTCATACCATGTCATACACACGTGTACCCAGGTTGTGACATATGTGTAGTGAAATGCATACTGGACACCAATAGGAAATATGAAGTATTAACACTGTGTAATACAGGGCATGTCACCCTTCCCATGTGCCCACCATGCACGTACATGCAAACAGTGCACCTCCACCATGTTCAGAAATGTACACCTTGAAATCTGTACTGCACACATCACACACGTAATGTCCACTCACCGACACATGCTGCCAGTACCACACACATCAGCCAACTGGCACATGTGTGGATAGTCCATGTTTGGAATTAACACTGGTGTAAACAATACTACATTGATAATCATTGCTTTGATGCATCATGCCTGCTCAGATGTACCTACAAGGATATCATTACACTTTACTGTTGACAACATGCTAACATTGCTACACTGCTATTAGGTCACCCTGTGCATCAGCACCATGTTATCCTGTTCCTGCATCAGTGTCACAGATGACAGGAGGTGGCACAGTTTCATCATATGCACAGGGTGTGTTATTGTTTTTCCAGAGCCCGACAATGACCCATCCAATCAACATGTATGTGTGTGTGTGTGTGTGTGTGTGTGTGTGTGTGTGTGTGTGTGTGTGTGTGTGTGTGTGAGGGACAACAGTACAGTATGGGTCAGTGTTGATGTAATGTGTGTGTGTATGTGTTAGCCCTACATGTTGGTAGTATGTGTGTGTGTCTGCATGCACACAGTACCCCCTTGTGGCTGCCAAATACGTTAGGTTGTGGGACAGCCACAGACTGTACCTGCCAGGCTGTACAGATCACTGTCTCCAGCCACGGACACATTACCTGTGCCTGGCAGGGGTGACATGGACAGTATCGGGTACTAAGCCAGACTCAATACTATCATCAGAGGCAGAGGGATGTTGACTGGACCCATGTCCCTGCTGGGACTGGCCAGAGCCACGTGCACGTGGTCATCTCGGACAGTCTACCAACAGCCCAGCCACAACATTGCTGGTGCTGGTACTGGCACTACAGGAGTGGCTGGCACTTCTGTGTCATCCGCGACAACTGCCAGCTGATGATGTTGCTGGCATATGTCCATGTCGATGTCCCAGCCATCCTGCACTGTCCTGGCACATGGACATTACATTGCGGAGGACATCTAGTGTCTCCCCCAACGTCTATCAATGACATTGGTGTAATTGCAGATGGCACCGGCAAGGTCTCCGATACTGTCATTGATCGCAGAGTTATGAGCCCTCTGCACCCTTAGTCCCTGCCTGGTGTACCATTCCATACGTGTCTGTGCTTGCATCACAGCCCAGAACATACCTGAGGTTGTGAGACCTGTGCGGGCACGTCTGCCAGGGGCATTACGACCAGTGGTGCTCTCACAAGAACCCCTGGACATATGCCTATGTGGTACTGTTCCGGGTGTCTGGGCATGGTTGCTGTGTGGGGTTGCATGTGCCATAGATACCACACTTTCCTGGTCAATGCCTACCGTATGCTGTTCCTCACCTAAGGCCATTGGTGCTGAGGGATGTAATGGCAGTATATATGTGCGCATAGATGGGGTGGAAAGCTGTGTACTGTTGATTGGTGGACCAACGACAGACCCTGTCAAACATGCCTGTGCCACAACACATGTATCATCATGTTCACTATTTGTGGCAGTGACCTCAGGTTCCCTGCTGCACCCATCCAACAATACCTTAGCACCTGTGAGAGGGAGACAGGAAGCACACTTTACCATCTGTATAGGATGTTCGCACACATGCACACATGCACACATGAACACATGCACACATGAACACATGCACACATGCACACATGAACACATGCACATATTAACACATGCACACATGAACACATGAACACATGCACACATGAACACATGAACACATGCACACATGCAGACATGCACACATGAACACATGAACACATGCACACATGAACACATGCACACATGAACACGTAGACATGCACACATGCACACATGAACACATGAACACATGCACACATGAACACATGCACACATGAACACGCAAACATGCACACATGCACATATGAACACACGCACACATATACACATGAACACATGCACACATATACACATGAACACATGCACACATGAACACATGCGCACATGCACACAAATACACTACTCAGTCAAGTTGACACACACACACACACACACACACACACACACACACACACACACACACACACACACACACACACACACACCAACAGCAATATGGAACATATTCATTAGTGGTTGATGGTGGAGTACAGTATCATAAGCCAAAGAGTCCTATCACACATGTCAGCATGCAGGATGTGTGTTGCTCAACAGCATGCAGTGTGAGTGTAGAGAGTCCTTGTTGATAACAGTATACATGTCGTTGATGCATGTGTGCTGTTCAATGATTGGCCTCACCCTGGAACACAATGTGTACATGGACACAACATTGCACTGCAAGTCTGAAACACTTTCCAATGTCCTGTGCACCATCACTCATAGGTATACATACCATGGCCGGATGCACACAGCTGTCAGGTGTATAACAATGAATGCTATGTGTAGTACTGTAGGTACTGTAACTGGATGTAGGGTAGTACCATGAGCCATTATCAGGCAGCATCATGTGGTCACTCAAGGCCACTGATGTATGTCACACTGGCAACTATCTTGCTGTACCTGACCTGCACCACTTAGGCTACATTTAACAGACAGTTGTTACATGGGCATGTCAGGTGTTCAATAGGGAGCATTGCCTAACATGACTGTGTTGTGTGTTGACGCTTGTCACACTGCCCCAATGTAGGCCTCTACCCCCAGGTATAGTATGTGTGCTGTTTTCATGACATACAGGATACTGGACTATGACCTTACAGCAGGTGTCTACATACACCATGTGTATCATATTAACACATACTGCATATGACAAAGTGGTGTATGTTGTGTGCATGTGTATTGACTCAGCCTATACAATGTCCACTACAGTGTACCCCACTTGTTTGGGATGCTCTGTGTGTTGCATGTGTATGAGTCAGCTACTCATGTCACTGGGATGTGCATAGTCCCACAGAGAACATGCAGAACATGCACTATGTGTAGGTGTTTAATATGTGTATATGGCCTACAACTCTCCTATGACATGCACATGTTATATGCTATATTAACTGTAGCCCACTCACCAGCATGGGTCTGCTGTCTTGCTATCACACCAGAGGGACCTGCAAGGATATGAGACAGTTTGTCAGTGTCAACAACTATGGCATTGCTGCTGTGAGTTTGCAGTTATACAGTAGTACATGAGGTGACAGTCACAGGCATACAGATAATGTTCCGAGTTATCAGTATTGCATGACACCAGGCTCCACATATTCTGCATACACAGTACACATCTGATAAATGCATATTATAACACTTGAGATAACAGTGGTCTACAGATATACCATGTTACCTGCATGCTCTGTTTCGCCATGCTGGGTGACTCCGGCCTCCATGATGACACAGGTGTGTTGTACTGGTTGGCCAGGAGCCACCACACTGAGGAGCAGCTCTTCCACTCTGGTGAGGGGGGGATGTGTTGCAGCACCACCACCTGTGGCAAGGTGTTGTCTGTGGACATCAGAGGCATGCTGCCGGACATGTCTGATTAAATCACTGCAGTGATGGCGTATCTACTCATAAGTCCAGTTATGCATGCCTACATCATTCACCCGATGGACAACATCCTGCCAAAGTGCAGTGCGACCATGCTGGTCCTGGCAGGTTCTGGAGAACAGCAGGTTAGAATGGTGTATGAGTGCATCTGATATTACTTCCTCCTCCTCCTCAGGGGAATATACTGGTTTCCTGTTGTGTGACATTACCCTTGAAGTCAATGAAACAGTAATTGTGAGCAAGTCATGTGGCACATTCAACATTCTAATGTACAGACATCAATGAAATGCCATATATAGCAACCTATTGGCTGTCAGTAGGTACACACTTTTAATACCACATATGACTGCTAAGCCCACAACTGCCTGACAGTGCCTGGCACATACTATATATCAAACCATGTTCTGCACAGCAACAAAGTGGAACCAGTATGTAAGACTATATAACAGTACATGACACACTGTATGTGACACAATGCACCACCTAGCCAAAGGAGGTGTATATGACTCTAATGCATACAGACATTTGTCATCCATTGAAATGAATGTACAGTACGGTTACAGTACTACCAGTACACCATGCTACTTGTTGATAGCAACCCCCTCAGTAACATATGTGCACATTAATCACTATAGGTGGCATACTGCTGTACTACACTATACATGTTGCTAGATACGCACTTATATCCTGTGACAGACATACCACCGAGGCCATGTTACAGGCATACCCACACACACATCAGACATACCTACAAGATGCAAAGGTATGTCAACCCAGATTAGATTTATCTGTGTACCATACAGTACTGTGTGTCAGCACCTACATAACCTCATGCCTGAGGTATGTAATGTGTGAGGACTACAGGTAACAAACAAAACAGTGTTACCAAGCCATGTGGATATAAACCATACTGTGCAGTTGAGGCCTACAGCTTCAGGTAGTACTACAGTCCATACGTGAGTTGTATTCACTAGTGTTAACAATCAATAAGCATACTTGTACTGCTTTAGCCTACAATGGCACACTCCAGTTGACACCATGGGACTACATCACAATGTATGCCATACCGCTTTTCCTGCCTGGCAATAGCATACGTACCTTTTAATGGGATTAGAGCTACAACACTACATACCATGGTATACACAGTTTCCCACTAGGCTATCACACACATACACATCTTTGACACATTTGCCTACACATTCTCCATCACACCCAGTCAACCTCACATAGCATGTGATGCAACAGGTACATGCGTGTGTGTATCGGGTCCTAGGTAGCTGATAGGCTGTTATCCATAGGGCCTATGGAAGCCTAGACATATGGTACTCTGCACTTCAACACCCATGTAATGTAGATTCATGTGCCCCTGTCATGCAGAGCCACAGAAGTGATTACCGGGTTGTGTTTCCTATCTTACATTTCCAGAGTGGGGCTCATGCTTGTTTGCTGTGGACACTGTTGTGTACGTCAGAAGGTTGGTATACGTCTTATAAATGAAGCTAGAGGTGTAGACAGTGATGCACATGTTGTACTCAGACCTGACTGTTGCCACTTCCAGTACTGAGCTATCAGTGTAGAGTTTTACTCACCACTACAGATGCTTACACAACATGTATGTGACTATGTAGTTTCTTTTCTACTCATATAATTAACTGCCATACAAATGTAGTTATTGAGACATATTCTTTTGGCACATGAACTGTTTGTGAACTGTTATACTGGGAATATTAATGTACTCACTTCTGCAGGGTTTGTGTTTTTTATTGTTGACATTAGCACAGGGTTCGCAGGACAACTGGACAATTCCAGTACTGAGTATGCCTACCTGCACACTTGGTAGACCCTAAACACATGAGTATCTTTTAATTGTGGGGGGGGTGCTTACATACAGAGAGCATTATGCATTAATCTGTGAATATTATCTTACTGGACTTACAGGATTAGTGTGTACCTGTGAGTTTATCAGGGCAGATGGTCTGTCTGCATAGTCCCCAACTGTGAACCTATCCAGATGGTAGCCAGAGGTTACACTGTCATTCTTTGTCTGTGCAACTGACAGGTGTTTTCAGCACTGGTACAATGGCATTGTTACAGTCAGTTGCTACCAGTACATGGCTACATCCATTGGTATTTCCGTGTTGTACTCCTACATAAGGGTATGCTTGTGGAGGTCCTACCAAAGCTATTTGCAGAGTGTGTAACAGCAGTATAGCCTATATGCCTGTGTGTTTGTGCCTCTGCCAGGCCTATGGAACACTCAGATACATCTTTGCATGGAGTCAGGGATAGGTAGTTGAAAGTGAGGTACACCTTACACATAATAGGGACAGTAGGTCTAGACTTCAGTGAAGCAGTGCATATGGATTAGTACTCCTTTCATGATGTACAAGCGGTGTCTACTGTTATTATTGTCAGTATTCATTGTGTAATAGCCCACCTTTCTGACGTCAGTACTTTTCTGAGGGATTCGGAGGGACACAGCTAAAATATGTTTCACAATCAGGGACATCCCTGGAAAGTTGACACAGTTAGGAGGTATGGCCTCTGCCCTACTCAGATATGCCAGTGTTTGTCCTGCTATGATACTGTGTGGGGGTTGTAAAGTGCCTCTGTAACATTATTTTCTGCTTGAATGGCTGCTTCTCACATCACACTCATGTAATGCAATTCCACAACAATTGCTGGTAAAGATCAACAGAACAAGCGTTGTGTTATGGCCTTCCTATTTTTCCTTTACATTCACTCGTAATGCATGATATATTTTTTGCAGCACAAAGTTATTGTATATCTGTTGTGGCTTAGTGGTACTTCATGCAGTCTAATGTGCCCAAAGTCTGGGGTTTGAAACTGACAGAGGTATTTTATTTTGCTGCTAAGCAGAACAAGGGCCCTGACACAGAATGACTAAGGCACTTTTAAGCAGTTGTAAGCATGTTTGCATGACACTTAGCGATGCTTAGCTAAGCGCACACATGCACACACTTGCTTAAACCCACTTACTACTGCTTAAAAGTGCTTACTCCCGCTAAGCCCTGCGCTAATTTCTTTGAAAGAAAAGAAAATGGGGAGATAGGAAAGTGGTGAAAAAGGGGGCACAAAGAGGGAAGGACAGTAGGAAAACAAGCTTGGGATGTGCAGGATGGGTGTAGGGAAGGTCCTTAGCTGCCCATTTCTTTACCAGCAACAGCTGTGCATATGTTGCAAATTTGGAGTGAAATTTGAAACCTTCCACCCTTGAGAGAGGGGTGAGGACAATGAAATATGTTGTACTGCCAATTATAATTATCAGTTTACTTGTCCAGTGGACATGTGTGCAAAATGGACAGCTATGTATGGGGCGTAATGTTTTTGTGGGTACAGATTGCCCTTTTTTTTTTTCAGGGGAGAGTGGAAAGTGAGGTAGAGGAAGTAGGTATATTTGGGGAGGTAGGTTGGGTAGGTAAACAGACAAGACAAACAAGATGCATACAGGGGTGGAGTATGACACATGGGGTGGGTGAACACAATTGACGGGGGCGGATGTTTGGAAATGGCAAGCCCATAAGCCCACAGATGGTAACAGTGGGACTGAGATCCCCACCCATGGGCAGTCACCACTGAACCTTCACAGACCAGAGGGTCACTGTGCTGGGGGCTGCGTAGGAGGGGCAGGCTCACCCGTGAGTCACGCCACTCTCGCCTTGAGCTGGCATAGGGGATCAGCGACTAAATGCTGGATCTCCCTATGCACCACAACCCGGACCCTTCAGAGCGTGACAGGAGGCCCTTCTCCACCCACGCTTGTAGGGGGGGACGAGCCCCATCCCCTGCAGCGCTTCCACCTGAAGGTGGCACAGGACCAATGGAGGAGGGTAGCCTGGGCTGGGCACCAGACCTGCTGGTGCCAGGTGCAATTGCCAGCTGAGGAGGGACAGGTGGGTCCGCTTGGACCGGCCTTCCCATACATTCTGTGATTAGGTGTGTTTAATTACAACATAGACAACAGCATTCCAAATTAGTTGTAACAGCATGCAGTAATATTCCCATTAACCCAACACACCAGGGTTACAACAGTTGAACAGCAAGCATAACACATGCATATATTGAACGACAGTGGACATTACAACAGCATGCAAGGATGATTGGTGGCAACAGGCCACCAAGATTGTGGTGTTTTAACAGGGGACATGCATCAAAGTAAATGCAGATTTTTATAGAACAATAGGACATATGTCCCAACAAATGTTATGAGATTAGACATACCCATTGAGGTGTGGAATTGCATTGTTTATGCACATGGAGTAGGGTGTAAAAAGAAAGCTCCATTAACATCTTATTAGTACTTTAACTCTACACTACATTCCTATTGACTGCAGATGTATATCCCCTACATGTATTATTACACTAGGCAACGTGCATTAGATTGCGTTATTGGTTTGGCTATTTCATTATATACCTGACCTATATCTGACATAGTAAATGTCCAAGATGCAGATGTTACTGCTACATACTTGTATTTTATTTATATATTTATGTATCTGCACATCTGGATGTGTTCATGTGACATTTTCACTTGATTTTCTACACAACTCTACATTTCAGGTAGCACACTCACATTTCTGGGAACACCTTGACAAGCTACTCATGTGCCAGATTTACCTATGCATGTCAGCCATTTAACAGCTGTTGAGGACTGTTACATGCTTCACAGCTACTGACACTTCCTTCATCCACTTTATATGAGACTGCACAACTGTGGGTTGTCAGCACTTAATACAACAGTAATATTTATTTAATGAAAGGGTACAACAACATTTCTAAGTAACTGACACAAACACACTCCAAGTATTATACCTTTCT
The DNA here is from genome assembly GCF_019279795.1 of Protopterus annectens. Lineage (NCBI taxonomy): Eukaryota > Metazoa > Chordata > Ceratodontiformes > Protopteridae > Protopterus > Protopterus annectens. The sequence goes on along the minus strand of NC_056730.1, from coordinate 1,080,961,223 downwards.
TATTTACATTAAAACTATTTTCTACAGGCTCTCTCCTTTATTTGATATTACAGTGCATACAGTAGACCTATTCAGGCCATATTATACCTTTATTGATAGGTTGCAACACTGTTTTTCAGGCTCACTCACTTATTTTCTATGACAGTGCATGCAGAGACAGTATTCCAGACATATTTTAGCTTTATTAATGGGTTACTACACTCTATTCCTGGCTATCTGACTTATATGTAACAGTACATGCAGAGGATTTATTCAGGGAATGAATGTTTTATGCTTCACAGCTACTGCCACTTCCTTCATCCATTTCTTATGGGACTGCACAACTGTGGGTTGACAGCACCTAATACAACAGTACTATTTATTTATTGTAAGGGTACAACAACATTTCAAAGTAAATGACACAGACACACTCCAAGTTTTATACCTTTATTAATTACATTGAACACTCTTTTCTACAGGTTCTCTCCTTTATTTGATATTGCAGTGCATACAGAAGACATATTCAGGACATATTATACCTTTATTGATAGGTTGCAACACTCTTTTTCAGGCCTGCTCACTTATATGTTACGACAGTACATGCAGGGATAGTATTCCAGACTTATTTTACCTTGATTGGTGGGTTAGTACACTCTATTTCTGGCTCACTGACTTATGTTATATAACAGTACATGCAGAGGATTTAATCAGGACATTTTATTGCTGTATTATTGGGCTACAACACTTTTGTCATGCTCCCTCGCATATATCATATAACAATACACGCAGAATAATTACTAAATGCCTGGTGGCGCAGCCTTAGCAGCCTATCTGCATAGGCTTGCTGATTCATAGCACAAACACCTGCAGTTGTGAAGTAAATGAAGAGATATTGAGACATACCTATCCATTATTTAGACTATATTAGCATGTCTTACATACTGCATTCCATGGCTACCTGCTTAGTAGTGGGGCATCATGCATATGATGGGCCACCTGGATCCATTGGTTCAGAAGGTCCTGCTTCCATCTCTTCAGGTCTGCATGGTGGTGACGGACCTGCTCACCAGTCTGAGGGACGCCTGTGGCACTGGTGAGTTCATGAGTCAACCGGTTCCAAGCCTCTGCCTTATACTCCGTCCCTTGGAACTGGTCCTGCAGGAGTCGAGTCTCATGACGATGGACTAGGAGCCAAACCATGTATTTTGACTCCTCGATGCCCCAGCATTGCGCTCGAAAGTGCCTACCCTCTCCAGCACCAGCCATTCAACTGCAGATGGGAGCTACAATAAGTTATGGCAAATATTCCCAGCTATGGAGCTTAAATATGCCGCATTTCCCGCACTTTTTTGTGATTGGCCATTTTTGAAAATTCTCGGCTGACTGCAGACCTGCTTAGCAATGGTTAATCTAACATTTATATGTATACATATATATATATATATATATATGTTAACAGTGGATGTTTATTGTCCTGGGTTCAAACCTTATCATTGCTTTTTATTTTACTACTGTCCAGACAGGTTAGGGGGTGTGGCTGTGTTTAAGCAACTTTGCTCTACGTTGCTCCATGTTGCCCGACGGTGCGCTAGTTGGTGCTCACCTCCACGCAAATGGATTGCACTGGGTAAAGCGCTATTTAGCTATGGGCAACTACATTGCGCTGGGTAAAACACGATTTAGCTATGGGCAACTACATTGTCCTTGGTAAAGTGCGATTTAGCTATGGGCAACTACATTGCGCTGGGTAAAGCGCTGCTTAACTGCAGACAATTATATGTCAGGTTCCTTTATAAATTTACATTTTGTTCACTGATACATAGGCCATTTCAATGCTTTTTAGTAAAAGTTTAATCATATATGTCAGGAATTATTTCATATACTCATTTTTAACATAAAATAGGAAGGGGAGTGGTGGGACTTGAACCATGAATGCCTCCTCTTTGTGCGAACACTCTACCACTATGCTATTACTATTTGGAGTAATTTGCATACACATTCCTTATTATGCTCTTCCATGTCGAGATTGCTAACTGCAGCTAAGCAATGGGCACACTCGCGCACACACGTGCAAATACGGGCAGCTATATTGGGAATTAGAAAAAAAAATTAATGTTTTACTTTTTATAACTATGCTGGAGGTTTACAATGTCAGGGAGTGTGATATTGGGTACATGAACATTTGAGCGGACTCGCTCTTGTGTGTTGACATTTTGCATTTTACACACTTGCAGGGGCGTGGACCTTTAGACTGCTCAGCAGTCGGACACGCCCCCCTGCTTGCCTGCACGGTCCGTGTTAGGCTTGGGGTAGAGTCAGCGTGCCCTCATGAATATTCATGGCACGCTGACATCATACCGTTCGACTGCAGCCTGTGAGTAAGACTTATTTAGTCTTACTCGGAGGTTTTGTGAATCCGGGGGATTCTATCAAGTAGTGCCGTATTATACAAGGAATATAATTTAATACAATAAGAAGGTGAATCAAAGAACACATAAAGCCTATGATTTGAAAACAGCCCAAAGATAAACTTTATCCACCACTGGTCAGATGCATTTTCTTTGAATGTGGGTTTCAATGCCATTTCAATGAATGCAAGCTTCAAGGGCAGATAACTTTTCATGCTAAGCCTCTTTTAATTGTTAGACTGTATTGTTTTGTTTAGAAAATATCTATCGGTGTTTGTGCTATAAAATTTGAAATAAAAGTTTTAAATTAAATCCAGATATCTATAAGCATTATAGAAGTAAAGCAGGAAGCAGGATGCACACTGAGGTTTGAACAGTGTTTATGGTAACTGGGGAGAAATAGCCAAGTAATGGGACACAGGAATGGCTGTGGGGCTGTGGGGCTGTGGGGGGGGGGGGGTTGTATATGCAGAGGGCCCCGATCCATTCCTCTGCCTAAGGCCCCATTTCACCAAGATCTGGCTCTGCTTGTCACAATATTTATTTATTTTCTACATTACTTTCCTTATACAATCCTTCTCCTTATATTCTCTATTTTGTTTTTTGACACATTCAGTTATTGTCTGATTTTTGTTTACTTCTGGTTGGATTTTGATTCCCACTTAACACCTAAATGCTTCTGCTAAACTAAGCAGAGCAGTCATCTTAGACTTGTTCTCCTCATGTTTTAAAACTTTCACTATGCGTGGATCTGGTGAGGTTAGCAGATATGTATGTAGTCCTATGACTACAGACCTACACACATAATCAATTTCAAGGAGGCCCATTCCTCCTTTAGAACAAGGAATATATAATACTGGTAGACAATAATTTTTATGTATAATTCGATAAGCATGAAGAATTTTCTTGTTTTCTTGTCCAACTGATCCAATACATTTTAGGGCCAGTCATTCACCCCAAAACTGTAAACTAGAACAGGAAGAGCAAACTGGTTTATAGCTTGGACTTTATTCCTAGATGTCAAAGCAGTTTTCAGTATTAGTTTTATTTTTTATTGCCAATCTTTTATCAACTCCAAAATATTTTTACACTCCCTCCTGCTCAAGTTCCTTTATATCACATTCCTGTCCCAGATTGATATTTTCTTGGTACTGCATCTATACTGCTTTAAACCTTGCTTTTGCACATTTATCCAGACCAAATGACATTATTATATCATCTGAGAAAGTTTTAGCCACTTGCAGTTGTGTTTTCAACTCATTGTCTGATGAATTATACAGCTGAAATTCATCTGCAAAAAGTAGATGGGAGGTTTTTAAACAAGGCTATTTTCTTAGAGCCAAATTGTAACCATAGCCTAATCTGTTAAGTAAACAGCTTCATTGGTTAAGGACAAGACAAAACAGCAGCAGTGACAATCACCCTGGAATATCCCCTTTGAATTTTTATCCCTGGGTTAATAATTTGCCCTTTGTTATGACTTTTCCACTGTTTCATGGTTGCTGAGATGTCATTGATCAGTGTAGGGTGTATCTTATATATGTATAAGCATTCCTTTATCCATGAATGTGGGAGCCTGTCAAATGCTTTTTTTAATTTATCTATGACATACTTAGATTCTTACCCTTTTACATTCCTCTAGTGTTTTATTTAGAATTTCCTTTGTTCCATGTGATTTTCTTTTGTAACCCTTTTGTTCTGTTGCCATAATTGATTTTTTTTTCTAAATGATTATAAACTCTGACTGCATCAGTTCAGTTTATAGTGTGTATATCATCAGAAGGCATGTTATTGATCTATAGTTTTTAGGATGACTTACATGTTCACTCTTAAGGAGGAGTATCATTTTTCATGTTGTTAACTAGGTTAATGCCTGAAGTTCTTCGTGTTTCACTGTTGCAGTCATTACATTTGTGTTATCTGCTGGCAGGTTGCCCTCAGTCGGCCTGATTAACAAAGTCTTGGGTCCTGCGTTGGTTGCTGTGCCTTCTTCCATGACATCAGGTCGTCAGGGGTATAAAACATGCAGCCGACGCCATTACATTAGTCTTTCTTGCCATGCGGTGCCCGAAGCAGAAGCAGTTTGCAAGTGCCGGTCGGTTGACCTCTAAAATTTTCGTTTTCGAGTTTCAGTACCAAAGTCTTCAACTAAAAACTAAGTACCCCATTGGGGAAACTTTTTCTTGCTCCTTACAGATGTCAGTAAAAGTTAATAATTGCATTACTTGTGGGAAGCAACTACCTCATAAGGATTTTCATTTGTACTGTATTCCTTGCCTAGGCCCTGTTCATAACGTACCTTGCTGTTGGTTTTGTGCTAGATTTAATCAATGCACTATTAAACGTCGGCATATTTTTGCTTCTAAATATTTTGGTTCACGATTTAACTATCCAGAAATGACATCGCTTAGCAATCCAACTATTGGAATACCTAAAAAATGCAAAGAAAAAGACAGAGACAGACCGTCGAGGTCCAAAACTGATGATGACGCTTCTCCTAAGCCAGTCGCTAGTTTGCTGGTACTCAGTGAGGCGCTTTCGCAGCCCCTGATACCCATTACTTTTGATTCGCAGGCCTCTACTGAGACCCATTCGGAGTCCGGTATGCCACGAGATGCTTTAAGTATTGAACCCACGGATGTCTCTACCTTAGATGGGTCTGGAGCCGCTGTGCAGGTACTGGCTTCTGAGGGTGTTTTCAGGCCTAAAGATTTGTATATTAAACCGACTCCATCTTCACAACTAAGGCCAAAATCTACTTCTATGTCTAAAAAAACGATGCTTGGGTCATGTGTGCAGACCCCAATGCCTAAAAAACAAATGATCAAAATGGCTGAAGATTTAATTACCTTAATCAGGTGTAGCCAATCCCCTCCTGCTAAGTGGCCTAGGCAAGGCACTGACTATGAATCTTCAGATCAGGATTCTATTTATTCTGTTTCTTCTACTGAACATGATTTATCTATACCTACTTATGAGGACTCTGATACAGAAGATTCCATCCCTTTTGCTTCTCCCCCTGAGGATTTCTCTTTTGGAGAAACTTTACATACCATAAGGGAACATTTCCACTGGGAAAGTCAGGATTTCTCTGAATCTAAAAAGAGACTTAGGGATTTTCTTCTTCTTCCTCAGCATAGGCCTTTGGCTATACCTCCTGTTCTAGACATTGTTGATGATGTCTTTTCAGAATATAGCATGACTCCTGATTCTCTGCCTCCGCCTCCTAGTAAGCCAGACAGATACTACAGGGTTCCTGACTCCCACAAATTCCTTTTCAAAAACCCTACTGCTGATCCTGAAACCATTTCTCAGGGTCCCAAAGGCATTAAGGCCTCTACTGCTAAAAATCTTACCCCTTCTGATAAAGATTCCAGGGTGCTGGATAGATGGGGTAAGAAGGTTTACATGTCTACAACCTTGGCAATCAGGGCTTTAAACTGTCAATTTCATATGCTTAAATATCAACAGCATGTCATGGGATTACTTAAACAGAAAATAATGTTGATCTCTGACTGTGTGGAAAATAAAGAGTTGTAGGATTTATTACACTCAGCTGAACAAGTTGGAAAACATACTTTGCAATGTGGTTTTGATTCTTTGGAGGCCTCTTGCAGAACTGCTGTAACTGGATCTGTGATAAGAAGGCATGCTTGGCTCAAAGAGCAAAATCTGCCTGACCATGTTAAAGCGAAATTGTTGGATGCTCCTTTACAACAGGACCGTCTCTTTGGTAATAAGGCTGAAGAAGTTTTAAAAAAGATGGAAGAAAAAGCTAAATCTATGCAAACTGTGAAAGATTTCTTACAAGTGCAGTCTCCCAGATTTAGTAGGCACCGGCCTACTAAGAACTGGTCCTTTCCAGTTCCCTCGAGAGCCGCTCAAGTCAAATCCAGACATTCCAAAGGCTCCATGTTTCAGTCGCAAGGAACTTTTAGGACAAAACAATGGGGAGCCTCCACCTCCAAATCTGGAAGCAACAAGGCACCTCCCTATGGTAAACAGTCTCAATGACTTTCCTCTACAATCACCAAGAACTTACCTTTCAGCCATCCCTTTGGGGGAAAAACTGGCACCTCATGCACGAAACTGGCAACTGATTACCCAGGATTAATGGATTTTAAATATAGTATCCCAGGGATACAGATTTCATTTCCACACATTGCCAATCCCAAACAGATGGCCAGATCTGCTTCCAAATCAGTGGGCAGATGCCCAGAAACAAGTTCTGTCCCTCATGAATATGGGGGCTATTCAACCAGTACCAGAAGAGGAAAAGGGACAAGGTTTCTATTCAAGACTTTTCCTGGTACCCAGAAAAGACAAACCATGGCGTCCAATTCTGGACTTATCCACGCTAAATACATTTCTGGACATTCCAAAATTCAAGATGCTGACACTTCAACAGTTACTACCTATGCTAGGCAAAGATGCCTGGTTGGTAACTCTAGACTTAAAAGAGGCTTACTGCATATCCCAATCAGGGAATTTTGCAGAGGATACCTCCGCTTCAAAGCAGATTACTTGCATTACCAGTTCTCTGCACTGCCCTTTGGCTTATCTACTGTGCCCAGGGTCTTCGCAAAGTGCCTGGCTCCAGTAATTGCTTTTTGCAGACAAAGAAATATTCCAATATATCCATACCTGGACGATTGTCTAATTCAGGCAGAAAACAAGGACATTCTTCTAAAGCATCTGGCGTTTGTAAAAAGGGTTCTAACTTGTTTAGGGTACACCATAAATGAAAATAAATCACAACTGGTACCCTCTCAAAAAATTACATTCCTGGGTGCAAGCTTGAATACAACTGCCCAGATGACTTACCTTATACCACAAAAGCAAATTCAATTGATGACTTACTTCAAACAGGTAGCCACAAAAACCCTCCTATCTGCTAGGCAAATTCTGCAAGCCTCGGGGTTCATGGCCTCCTGCATTCTTCTAATTCCATATGCAAGACTGCATATGAGGAAACTTCAGTGGTACTTAAAAAGTTTATGGAGTCAACATTATCACAGCCTGGAAACAATGATTCCTATTATACCTTGCCTACAACTAGAGTTCCTATGGTTGGCAGAAGCCTGCCACCAAAACAAGGGACTATCATTCACTCCACTCCCTGCCACCCAAACCCTAACTACAGATGCATCAGACTATGCTTGGGGGGGCTCATCTGGCAGGGAAGTGCATTCAGGGCAAATGGAGCCCAAATCAAATGCACCTACATATCAATCAGAAAGAGATGCTAGCTGTACAAAATGCTCTGACAGTCTTCAAGGACTACATTCATCCAGGACATCTACTGATAAAGACAGACAACACCACAGTCATGTGGTACATAAACAAGCAGGGGGGCACACATTCCTACCCCCTTTGCTGACTAGCCATGGCATTGTGGAACACAGCCTTGACTTATCAAATACAATTACAAGCTCAATTCCTGCCAGGAAAGCTAAATACTCTGGCAGATGAACTAAGCATAAATTTTATGGACCCACGAATGGAAACTGGAACCACAAGTCTTCAACATGTTGACACACAAATGGGGGAGCCCAGACATATATCTTTTTGCCTCACCCCAGAACTATCAGTTGGACAATTTCTGCACAAGAATTCATCACAAAAAGCAGGAAAGTAAATAATGTGGGAAGAAATAGCCAGGGAATTGTTATGGCTAGGCTTGTATAGGCCCTAGGGCTGATAGCCTAGTACCAACCTATGAACCTATGAAAGTGGATGCTCTATCATTCAGCTGGAAAAACCTATCAGTCTATGCTTTTCCACCTCTGCCTCTGTTCTCCAAAGTCCTACTAAAAGTCAGACAGGACAAACCAAAAATTATTCTGATTGCTCCAGACTGGCCTCGCCAACACTGGTACCCACTCCTGCGCAATGTGTCGCACCTCCTTCCGTGGCACCTACCTCAAACACCTTATCTACTGTCTCATCAGAACTACCAAATTCTGCACACTCATCTCCAAACTTTGAATCTTGCAGCATGCCTAGTCAACTAATTTCACCCTTGACATCTCTCAGCAAACCTGTGATGGATGTCATTTTGGAGGCTAGAAGGCCTAGTACTAGAAAATCTTATGCTGACAAATGGAAAAGATTCTGTGCCTGGAACCAATCACAAGGAATAAGCACAGTAATGCCCAATATTCCTCAGATCCTGCAATACTTAACTGAGATGCTTCACAAGGGCCTGTCCTTTTCTTCCATAAAAATCCATGCTTCTGCCATTTCAGCTCATTACAACACAGAACCTCTCCTTTTCTCTCATCCTCTGCTAATGCAGTATCTCAGAGGGGCCAAAAATTTAACACCTCCCAGGAGAGCACCAACTCCTGCATGGGAACTCAATTTTGTTTTGGAAAAACTCAATCTCCCTCCTTTTCAGCCAGCTGCTGCTGCGGACCTAAAATTTCTCTTGGAAAACAGCTTTCCTTTTAGCAGTCACTTCAGCTAAAGGATTTTGGGATTACAGGCTCTTATGGCAGTGGAGCCTTTCATTATTTTTCTTCCGGACAGGGTGTCTCTCAGGACCAATCCATCATTTATGCCTAAGGTGGTACCCAGTGTGGCTCTTAATCAGACCATTCATCTGCCAACTTTCTTTCCCAATCCACAGAACAAGGGTGAGTGGATTCTGCATTCATTGGATGTACACAGACAACTTAGATTCTACTTAAACAGAACAAAATCTCTCAAAAAAACTGAACTATTGGTAGCATTTGCTGCAGGGGCAGAGGGAAAGGCTATTTCAAAGCAGACTATTTCCAAATGGATAAGCCATTGTATTAATTTCTGCTATATGCACCATGGTAAACCTATCCCCAAGGGGATCAGATCTCATTCCACCAGGGCTGCAACTACTTCTGCAGCCTTTCTCAGAGGGGTTCCTACCAGAGACATTCTAGGAGCTGCTACCTGGAGCTCAGTTCATATGTTCACCAAACATTACCATTTACCTCTCTTCTCTAAATCCAGAGCTGGCTTTGCCACTGCTGTCCTGCAGGGCCTTATAGCTGCTCCTAATGCTGTATAACTCCATCCTCCCAACCATAGCTTTGGGATTCTACCCAAATGCAATGACTGCAACAGTGAAACACGAAGAACATAGTACAGTTGTGTACACTTACCATAAATGTAGATGTTCGAGTGTATTCATTGTTGCAGTCCTGGTTACCCACTCTCCAGCCCCCTATTTTTCTCCTACTATACCTCTCCTTTCTTTTACTATGCTTAAAAGCCTTTTTGGTGTATTTGCTTTTGTTTGGAGGTATATTTTTTTGTGTTTTAAATGATATATATATATATATATATATATATATATATATATATATATATATATATATATATATATATATATATATATGGCTCCCCATTTGGGGGGCACCTGACATCTGGGGCAAGAAAAACTGATGTAATGGCATCGGCTGCATGTTTTATACCCCTGACGACCTGACGTCATGGAAGAAGGGACAGCAACCGACGCAGGACCAAAGATTTTGTTAATCAGGCCGACTGAGGGCAACCTGACAGCAGATTACGCAAATGTAATGACTGCAACAGTGAATACACTTGAACATCTACATTTATGGTAAGTGTACACAACTGTAGTTTCTGGATGAGTCATATAAGTAATTCTTACTCAGAACTAAATCTTTGTGTAAAGATGTTAATACTTTAAGCCAAAAGTTAGGTACTGAATATGGGCCTAGGGTTTTTCACTTAGGAGCTTTTCTTAATTTTGTTTCAGTTTCTCTGGCCTTTATTTCATACCATTCCATATCTCTACTATATAACTCCTTACTGTTTCTTTTAATTTTTCTATCCATTCAACATCTTTGTTATGCTCTACAGGATCTTCATAAATATTTCTCCAAAATATGTCAATTTCTTCTTTTTTCAGTGGTATTTCTATTTCCTTTGCTTTGTTTCCCTGTTCTCCATAAAGCTTTTTTGGGTCATAAATAAATGCTTATTTTCTACTTTTTCTTTATATTTATCTGTATATTTTCTAAGTTTTTCTGTCTGTGCTATTTTTAGTTTATTATTTGCAGTATTGTATGATAGATCTTGGTCTGTTTTAATACTTGCTTTTACCACATCTATCTTTCTAAGTATTTTTGTTGATCTGTTCCCAGTTCTGTATTCTTCTAATAGTGATACTTCTTCTTAATTGCTTTTGTTTTATTTGTTCAATGCCTCTTTGGTGGCATTTTATTTCTTTCCTTCCTTTCCTTTATCGCTATCTGTTTTTGTGGCAGGACTTTATCTGTACAGTAATATAACCTATTTATTTCTGTCATGTCGCAATCATTTCTCTCAATAGTCCTAATTATTTTTGCGCTTCCTCTGTTGCTTCTTTTTCCAGGCGGCTCAATGTTTTTCGTCTGTGTAATGTTTTTCATATGTTTATCTGATTTACCAAACTTTTTACACTTTTTCTTTACTTTCTGTAATCTAGTTCTTTTATTGATCTTAATATGTATATCCATCTGTATTAAATCTAGCAGTTCTTCCTTTAGATCATTTTCTTCTAAGCGGAGAGCACCTTCTTTGCTCTCCATTTCCTGTGGGTATTCTACAGAAAGTTCCAGAATATCTTCCTATGACGTATACTTTTCACATGCACTCTACTTCATCTGCTTATCATTCATATGAGAACTCATTGGCCTATCACTCTGCAACATTACTTAAGTCAGAGTCTCCCCTTCCCTTTCTGTGCAACTCCAACTGAACTTTTTGTCCTGCTTTTCTACTGAAAGTTCCAGAGTATCCTAATGTGGCAACTGATCAGATGCTTCCCATTCCACCTGTTTTTCCTTAATTTGGGGACTCACTGTTCTATCATGCTGTGACATTACCAGAGTTGGATTTTCTGCACTAAATCCTTCACTTCATAGGTAATTCATAACTTCAGTTTCTATTTAACTTTTTTTCTTACTAATCCTCTTTCTCTTTGTTTTCTTATTTTTTAATTATGAAATGTTTCATGTCTTTGTGCCTTTGCCTGTATTTCTTTTCAAATATCTTTGGTGCTGCTTTTTTATATTGATTAGTTTTTCTTTCTCCTCTCATAAATATTGCACCATATCAGATATATTTTCTTTCCCATATCCATGTTTCTTTTTATACTTCTCTAAAAGCTCTAGGTTTTGTTTTTTATATTTTTGCACTTTTTCTGTTGCTTTTTTTCCAGGCAGCTCAGAGTTTTTTTGTCTATGTAATGTTTTTCATGGATCTTATTTACTGGTTAATTAATGGTCATTCTGACTAACACACTTGTATGTGAAGCTGTTGACAGTTTTTTTTTCTTGCTTAAGTATTTTTCTTTTCTATAATTTCTCTGTTAATCTTTCTGAATATCCTTTATCTAGAAATGTTGGGTTTATTGCATTATAATAGCAATAAATACTTTATTCCTTATCCTCAATTGTCCACTGAATCATCTTTATGGCTCATTTTTGGCCTGTCAGTGTTTGTGTTTTTTGTAGACTGCTACTTTCTTCTCCCATGAGGGGCCATCTTCCCCCTGATCCTTGCCTAACCCCATTGTAGGAATGTTTTCATATCCTGAGGATTTTACCCTGCCATGTTTTTCAGACCTGGCACAGGTGCGTATATCAAGATAGGGCACTTTTTTTTATATTAGGACTTATGTGCCCAGCTGTCTTTTTATTTTTATCTACCTTTCACGATGATATATGCTATATAAAATAACTATTATATGTCAGTGTTGTCTTGGTTGGATTTTGTAAAACCAGGGTCTACCATGTGAAGGTACTCACCAATATGTTGAAGATGAATTTAGTTCCAGCAATACTACTCTGCTTTTCTTGCTGATTTCTGATCTCATCTCTCCATTTGAACTACTACCTCCTTCTGCAACAAAGGAACCATCTTCCCCCTGAACACGGACTAACCCTGTTGTAGGAATGTTTACATGCCCTCAGGCCTTTACACTGATGTTCCTGTCAGCCTGAGGGATTTAGCAATGTTACTCTAAGGTTATTTAACCTTTACAGTTTCTATTCTAAAACATAATTCCATATATGTAAATATTCTTTCATTTTTGGACCTCGACTTCCGAGATGGGCTCTGTGCCTAGTAGGCTAGTGGATATGTTATATTGCCTGAAGTCTATTTATTTAATTTTTTCCTATCTACCCTTGCTGATTTTAATTTTTTTTACTTAATCACGGTTTACATAATGACATAAGAACATTAATAGAAAAAAAAAACAAACAAACCAGAATGTCATCTTCATTATTTTCATGCAATATACATATTTGTTTTCTTTTTATCAATTATCATTCACTCTGTTACATAAATTTCTCAGTCCCTGCCTTCCTTTAAATCTCAATTTACTTCCTGGACATTATTCTTCATGTATTGTTCCCACAAATTTTATTTATATCTATGTAATTTACTCCTTCCCTTTTCTAAAGATTCCACAGTAAGTTGTTGTATCTGCTTTATGATATAAAATATGCCAATTACTTTTGGTTTAGATTTTGATTTCCATTTTCTAGTAGTTGACGTTTTTGAAAGACAATATTATTAAACTTAATAAGACCTTACTAAGTCTAGACAATTCAGATCCTGTGTCTCAACTCATGAGAAACATTTTATTAGTTCCAATCATTTTTCCCAACATTTCAGATGTTGGGAATTTTCAAAATCTGACAACTCATTACAGTCCCAAAAAAACAGCTCCCAGTTACTTCTGTCTTTCCAACCACACCCCCAGCATTTAAGGAAAACTTCTCTGATATCTTTTTGAGGTATGTAAACCAACACATGCAAAGATCCTAAACCTTCCTGACTTTGTTACATATTTGGGAGCCCCACATATATCTTCTCATCATTCCATTGTAAATTGCCTTTCCAGTCTTTCTTCACAGTCTTTTCTATCCTCCTCTTATTGATTCTTATAGTTATCATGCAATATTTTATATACCCTCTGAGCTCACTGAAAGTTGTTAGACTGCTTTGAAATTCCTTTGTTAGTGTTAGTTAGCTTGGGGGTTTCTGCTAGCATTAAAATCTGTGTTGGTTACATTTCTAGTAATCATTTTAAATCGAGTTGCTGGCTACTGAGACTTGTCTGCATATATCAACTGAACACAAGCTGATTTAAGTATATTTTTCTGCACTTATTTAAGATTTGAGTCAGCAAATATTGTGTGTCTTCGATTCAGTATATATTGTGTCTCTGTCTCTCTGCAGTTAGTTCCCCACCCCCCTCCCTGTTTCATGTTGTGGTGTTAATCTTGGTGGCTTTGGAATTGCCCGCCCCTGCCTTAAATCTCTTTTTGCACACTCCTCCTGGACCCATCTCATTTGCTCACTCAACTGAGTACAGTGAGATCATATTTTGATTTTGGATACTCCTACCAGTCCCATCTCCTCTGTGGTATACAGAGAGAGCACTTGGGAAGGGCATTCCCCTATAGTATCTCAATCTGCTCTGTTTCCTCCGTCTCAAAAAAAAATTTGCACTTAATCTGCCTTACTGTATTTGTGTTTCTTCCTACTTTATTACCTTATTTTGCTTTTGCCTCTTCTTAAAAGTACTCAATTGAATTTATTCTGCTGCCTTTATTACTGCTTGTTAGTAGCCTGATTAAATTGTAACTGTTATTTTAAAGTCCTTGGTTTAAGCACTTGGGCTTCAAACCAGTTGTTTTACATTAAGAAGGTTTGTGGTCTGCACTGTTGTGGCAGGACAGGTAGCGTACATCCTTCTAAGTTGGGAACTGCTGATTGAAGGCTCAGTGTCTGCTATTCTAAAAGTGTATTAATTCTGAGTTAAGTACTTGGGCTTCAGGCCAGTTATTTTACATTAAGAAGGTTTGTGGTCTGCACTCTTGTGGGAGGAGAAGCTAGATTCTGCCCTTCTGAGCTGGGAATTTCTGGTTAAAGGCTTATTGCGCATGCTTACTTGAACTGTTTCTTTCTGAAATTGGTACGCCTTGTTTGGTGTAGCATAGATTATATTCAGGCCGGCTGGATCTAGCTTTGTTTGTATAACTTGTGCACTGATCCAGGCCTTCTTTTTTGGAGAAGGTTTCTCTGTACCCTAGTGGCAGGACTGTGCAGTTAGAACTTGTCTGATTGAAGACTACTGGAACAGGGCTCAGTTTTAAGCTTTTTAACTGGTTAATTGGGTAAAGTGTTGTTTTGATTGAATCTGCTCTATTTTCTGGAAAAAATATATATATACTTGTCTCTCGCCTTTCTGAACTAGTATAGTCCAGTTTTCATGTTATTGCTGTATCCAGGGCTGTGTTACAAGTTTCTGTGTTGCCATACCTTACTTGGATAGAAGGAAGTTTTTCTGTTCACCTGTGAGAGAGGGGAGCTTTGAGCAGGCTATCTGTCTCTGGAGGAGTGGTTTCAGCCCAGAAGTTAGTAGTTTATTGGCCTTTTTGGGCTCATTTTGATTGTATCTGCTCTATTTTCTGAAAAAAATTATATACTTGTTTCCCGCCTTTCTGAACTAGTATAGTTCAGTTTTCAGGTTATTGCTGAATCCAGGGCTGTGTTACAAGTTACTGTGTTGTCATTACCTTACTTGGATAGAAGAAAGTTTCTCTGTTGACCTGTGAGAGAGGGGAGCTTTGAACAGCCTATCTGTCCCTGAAGGAGTGGTTTCAGCCCAGAAGTTAGTAGTTTATTGGCCATTTTGGGCCAATTTCTATCTCTTTCACTTCCCTGCTATAAAAACCTCATTTGCACAGTTTTTACGCTTGTATTCCGCTCAGCAAATGCCTTCCAGGTGTTCTGCAGAGTCTACAGCAGCAGAGAGACAAAATAGTGACTTTGGAGTGATTAAGTATCACTTTTCTGCTTTTCTTGCTGTCTTAACTAATTCCACCTAAAACGCCAGTTTTTTTAGCTAATCTGTGATGAAAAAGTTTGTTATTGTATACAACTCCGCACAGCTCCTCGTGGTGTCCTGCAGAGTGATACAGGCAACAGAGAGACCCAAGAGAGACTTTTCCAGATTTAAGTATTTTTTTCTCTGTTTTTTTGCTCTGACTGCCTTTTCCTGCCTAAAAAGCGGATTTCTAACTGATCTGTGCTTTAAAAATTTTAAATTGCATTTGCCTTCTGCTTTTTACAGTTTTTGCACTTGTTTTATATCAATTTAAGTCATTTTTGTATTGTATAACTGTTGTAGGCTAAACACTAAAGTGCTCTAGCCTGTTTATAGCATTTACAGTGTTTTCTGTGTGTTTTTCTGCTGTTTCCTGAAAAAAACAAAAAAAAAAAAACAAAAAAAAATTATTTTTTCCTGCCTTTGCTGAACTAGATTAGTCCAGATTTCAGGTTTTGCTGAATTCCGGACTGTGGTATAGTTTCCTGTGTTGCCCATATCCTTACTTGGATAATAGGAAGCTTCTCTGTTCACCAGTGAGAGTGGAGAGCTTTGAGCAGCCTATCTGTCCCTGGAGGAGTGGCTTCAGCCATGAAACTAGTAGCTTATTGGCTGTTTTGGGTCAATTCCTACCTCTTTTAGTTTCCCTGCATTAAAACCTGCATTTGCACGTTTTTGCGCCAGTATACAACTCCGCACAGCTCCTCGTGGTGTCCTGCATAGTGATACACACAACAGAGAGACCCAAGAGAGACTTTTCCAGATTTAAGTACTTTTTTCTCTGTTTTTTTGCTCTGACTGCCTTTTCCCGCCTAAAAAGCAAATTTCTAACTGATCTGTGCTTTAAAAAGTTTAAATTGCATTTGCCTTCTGCTTTTTACAGTTTTTGCACTTGTTTTATATCAGTTTAAGTCGTTTTTTGTACTGTATAACTGTTGTATGCTACACACTAAAGTGTGCTAGCCTGTTGATAGCATTTACAGTGTTTTCTGTGTGTTTTTCTGCTGTTTCCTGAAAAAAAATTCTCTTTTCCCGCCTTTGCTGAACTAGATTAGTCCAGATTTCAGGTTTTGCTGAATTTCGGACTATGGTATAGTTTCCTGTGTTGCCCATATCCTTACTTGGATAGGAGGAAGCTTCTCTGCTCACCAGTGAGAGTGGGGAGCTTTGAGCAGCCTAGCTGTCCCTGGAGGAGTGGTCTCAGACCTGAAACTAGTAGCTTATTGGCCGTTTTGGGTCAATTCCTATCTCTTTCAATTTCCCTGCTTTAAAACCCGCATTTGCGCGGTTTTGCACCAGTATGCAACTCTGTACAGCTCCTCGTGGTGTCCTGCAGAGTGATACAGGCAACAGAGAGACCAAAGAGAGACTTTTCCAGATTTAAGGATTTTTTTCTCTGTTTTTTTGCTCCAACTGCCTTTCCCCACCTAAAAAGTGAATTTCTAACTGATCTGTGCTTTAAAAAGTTTAAATTGCATTTGCCTTCTACTTTTTACAGGCTTTGCACTTGTTTTATATCAATTGAAGTCATTTTTGTATTGTATAACTGTTGTAGGCTACACACTAAAGTGTGCTAGCCTGTTTATAGCATTTGCAGTGTTTTCTGTTTCCTGAAAAAAACAAACAAAAAAACCCCAAAAAAATTCTCTTTTCCCGCCTTTGCTGAACTAGATTAGTCCAGATTTCAGGTTTTGCTGAATTCCAGACTGTGGTATAGTTTCCTGTGTTGCCCATATCCTTACTTGGATAGGAGGAAGCTTCTCTGTTCACCAGTGAGAGTGGGGAGCTTTGGGCAGCCTATCTGTCCCTGGAGGAGTGGTCTCAGCCCTGAAACTAGTAGCTTATTGGCTGTTTTGGGTCAATTCCTATCTCTTTCAGTTTCCCTACATTAAAACCCACATTTGCACGGTTTTGCGCCAGTATACAACTCCGCACAGCTCCTCGTGGTGTCCTGCATAGTGATACAGGCAACAGACAGACCCAAGAGAGACTTTTCCAGATTTAAGTATTTTTTCTCTGTTTCTTTGCTCTGACTGCCTTTTCCCATCTAAAAAGCAAATTTCTAACTGATCTGTGCTTTAAAAAGTTTAAATTGCATTTGCCTTCTGCTTTTTACAGTTTTTGCACTTGTTTTATATCAGTTTAAGTCGTTTTTGTATTGTATAACTGTTGTAGGCTACACACTAAAGTGCGCTGGCCTGTTTATAGCATTTACAGTGTTTTCTGTGTGTTTTTCTGCTGTTCCTGAAAAAAAAATTCTCTTTTCCCACCTTTGCTGAACTAGATTAGTCCAGATTTCAAGTTTTGCTGAATTCTGGACTGTGGTATAGTTTCCTGTGTTGCCCATATCCTGACTTGGACAGGCAGAAGCTTTTCTGTTCACCAGTGAGAGTGGGGAGTTTTGAGCAGCCTATCTGTCCCTGGAGGAGTGGTCTCAGCCCTGAAATTAGTAGCTTATTGGCCGTTTTGGGTCAATTCCTATCTCTTACAGTTTCCCTGCTTTAAAACCCGCATTTGCTCAGTTTTGTGCCAGTATACAACTTTGCACAGCTCCTTTTAGTGTCCTGCATAGTGATACAGGCAACAGAGAGACCCAAGAGAGACTTTTCCAGATTTAAGTATTTTTTCTCTGTTTTTTTGCTCCGACAGCCTTTTCCCACGTAAAAAGCGAATTTCTAACTGATCTGTGCTTTAAAAAGCTTAAATTGCATTTGCCTTCTGCTTTTTACAGTTTTTGCACTTGTTTTATATCAGTTTAAGTCATTTTTGTGTTGTATAACTGTTGTAGGCTACACACTAAAGTGTGCTAGCCTGTTTATAGCATTTACAGTGTTTTCTGTGTGTTTTTCTGCTGTTTCCTGAAAAAAAATTCTCTCTTCTCGCCTTTGCTGAACTAGATTAGTCCAGATTTCAGGTTTTGCTGAATTCTGGACTATGGTATAGTTTCCTGTGTTGCCCATATCCTTACTTGGATAGGAGGAAGCTTCGTTGTTCACCAGTGAGAGTGGGGAGCTTTGAGCAGCCTATCTGTCCCTGGAGGAGTGGTCTCAGCCCTGAAACTAGTAGCTTATTGGCAGTTTTGGGTCAATTCCTATCTCTTTCAGTTTCCCTACTTTAACACTCGCATTTGCACGGTTTTGCGCCAGTAAACAACTCCGCACATCTCCTTGTGGTGTCCTGCAGAGTGATACAGGCAACAGAGAGACCCAAGAGAGACTTTTCCAGATTTAAGGATTTTTTTCTCTGTTTTTTTGCTCTGACTGCCTTTCCCCACCTACAAAGTGAATTTCTAACTGATCTGTGCTTTAAAAAGTTTAAATTGCATTTGCCTTCTACTTTTTACAGGTTTTGCACTTGTTTTATATCAATTTAAGTTGTTTTTGTATTGTATAACTGTTGTAGGCTACACACTAAAGTGCACTAGCCTGTTTATAGCATTTGCAGTGTTTTCTGTGTGTTTTTCTGCTGTTTCCTGAAAAAAACAAAAAAAACAAAAACAAAAAAATATTCTCTTTTCCCGCCTTTGCTGAATTAGATTAGTTCAGATTACAGGTTTTGCTGAATTCCGGACTGTGGTGCAGTTTCTTGTGTTGCCCATATCCTTACTTGGATAGGAGGAAGCTTCGCTGTTCACCAGTGAGAGTGGGGAGCTTTGAGCAGCCTATCTGTCCCTGGAGGAGTGGTCTCAGCCCTGAAACTAGTAGCTTATTGGCCGTTTTGGGTCAATTCCTATCTCTTTCAGTTTCCCTACTTTAACACCCGCATTTGCACGGTTTTGCGCCAGTAAACAACTCCGCACATCTCCTCGTGGTGTCCTGCAGAGTGATACAGGCAACAGAGAGACCCAAGAGAGACTTTTCCAGATTTAAGGATTTTTTTCTCTGTTTTTTTGCTCTGACTGCCTTTCCCCACCTACAAAGTGAATTTCTAACTGATCTGTGCTTTGAAAAGTTTAAATTGCGTTTGCCTTCTACTTTTTACAGGTTTTGCAATCTAAGTTGTTTTTGTATTGTATAACTGTTGTAGGCTACACACTAAAGTGCACTAGCCTGTTTATAGCATTTGCAGTGTTTTCTGTGTGTTTTTCTGCTGTTTCCTGAAAAAAACAAAAAAAACAAAAACAAAAATATATTCTCTTTTCCCGCCTTTGCTGAATTATATTAGTTCAGATTTCAGGTTTTGCTGAATTCCGGACTGTGGTGCAGTTTCCTGTGTTGCCCATATCCTTACTTGGATAGGAGGAAGCTTCGCTGTTCACCAGTGAGAGTGGGGAGCTTTGAGCAGCCTATCTGTCCCTGGAGGAGTGGTCTCAGCCCTGAAACTAGTAGCTTATTGGCCGTTTTGGGTCAATTCCTATCTCTTTCAGTTTCCCTACTTTAACACCCGCATTTGCACGGTTTTGCGCCAGTAAACAACTCCGCACATCTCCTCGTGGTGTCCTGCAGAGTGATACAGGCAACAGAGAGACCCAAGAGAGACTTTTCCAGATTTAAGGATTTTTTTCTCTGTTTTTTTGCTCTGACTGCCTTTCCCCACCTACAAAGTGAATTTCTAACTGATCTGTGCTTTAAAAAGTTTAAATTGCATTTGCCTTCTACTTTTTACAGGTTTTGCACTTGTTTTATATCAATTTAAGTCATTTTTGTATTGTATAACTGTTGTAGGCTACACACTAAAGTGCACTAGCCTGTTTATAGCATTTGCAGTGTTTTCTGTGTGTTTTTCTGCTGTTTCCTGAAAAAAAAAAAACAAACAAAAAAAAAATATTCTCTTTTCCCGCCTTTGCTGAATTAGATTAGTTCAGATTTCAGGTTTTGCTGAATTCCGGACTGTGGTGCAGTTTCCTGTGTTGCCCATATCCTTACTTGGATAGGAGGAAGCTTCTCTGTTCACCAGTGAGAGTGGGGAGCTTTGAGCAGCCTATCTGTCCCTGGAGGAGTGGTCTCAGCCCTGAAACTAGTAGCTTATTGGCCGTTTTGGGTCAATTCCTATCTCTTTCAGTTTCCCTACTTTAACACCCGCATTTGCACGGTTTTGCGCCAGTAAACAACTCCGCACATCTCCTCGTGGTGTCCTGCAGAGTGATACAGGCAACAGAGAGACCCAAGAGAGACATTTCCAGATTTAAGTATTTTCATTCTCTGTTTTTTTGCTTTGACTGCCTTTTCCCACCTAAAAAGTGAATTTCTAACTGATCTGTGCTTTAAAAAGTTTAAATTGCATTTAGCTTCTGCTTTTTACAGGTTTTGCACTTGTTTTATATCAATTTAAGTCGTTTTTGTATTGTATAACTGTTGTAGGCTACACACTAAAGTGCACTAGCCTGTTTATAGCATTTGCAGTGTTTTCTGTGTGTTTTTCTGCTGTTTCCTGAAAAAAACAAAAAAAAAAAAAAAATAAAAAAATATTCTCTTTTCCCGCCTTTGCTGAATTAGATTAGTTCAGATTTCAGGTTTTGCTGAATTCCGGACTGTGGTGCAGTTTCCTGTGTTGCCCATATCCTTACTTGGATAGGAGGAAGCTTCTCTGTTCACCAGTGAGAGTGGGGAGCTTTGAGTAGCCTATCTGTCCCTGGAGGAGTGGTCTCAACCCTGAAACTAGTAGCTTATTGGCCGTTTTGGGTCAATTCCTATCTTTTTCAATTTCCCTGCTTTAAAACCCGCATTTGTGCGGTTTTGCGCCAGTAAACAACTCCGCACATCTCCTCGTGGTGTCCTGCAGAGTGATACAGGCAACAGAGAGACCCAAGAGAGCCTTTTCCAGATTTAAGGATTTTTTTCTCTGTTTTTTTGCTCCGACTGCCTTTCCCTGCCTAAAAAGTGAATTTCTAACTGATCTGTGCTTTAAAAAGTTTAAATTATATTTGCCTTCTACTTTTTACAGGTTTTGCACTTGTTTTATATCAATTTAAGTCGTTTTTGTATTGTATAACTGTTGTAGGCTACACACTAAAGTGCACTAGCCTGTTCATAGCATTTGCAGTGCTTTCTGTGTGTTTTTCTGCTGTTTCCTGAAAAAAAAAAAAAAAAACAAAAGAATATTCTCTTTTCCCGCCTTTGCTGAACTAGATTAGTCCAGATTTCAGGTTTTGCTGAATTCCAGACTGTGGTATAGTTTCCTGTATTGCCCATATCCTTACTTGGATAGGAGGAATCTTCTCTGTTCACCAGTGTGAGTGGGGAGCTTTGAGCAGCCTATCTGTCCCTGGAGGAGTGGTCTCAGCCCTGAAACTAGTAGCTTATTGGCCGTTTTGGGTCAATTCCTATCTCTTTCAGTTTCCCTGCTTTAATACCCGCATTTATGTGGTTTTGCACGATTTTGCGCATAGCGCAGCATCGGGTAGCGCCGCTTAAATGGGTTTAAACTATTCCCGGCTCCACAAAGTCTGCTCTTAACTTTTTCCCATAGAACTGTTCTAAATCTCAAAGTAAGCACTCTATTTTCATTCTAAAGCCCTGCAGTTGGTCGTATAAGTAATCTTATAAGTAAGCACTAATAAACTAAAGCACTATACCCTCTTATACTCCCTTTAAGTACTTGGTTCCCTATTGATCCTTTTTGATCAGTCAAAAAGTAGTTCCTTATACTATTCTGGCATGTCCAAAAGTCAGTTTTGGGTTTACTCTCCAGTCCAGCTGGTGAATCTGGGAATCTTGAGGCAATGTTACAACTGCCTTATGTACATAGACCACCCTCTCCTCCTCCCAACAAGCTCAAATATATGTGAAAGATGCAACTATATAGCCAAACTGGAGGCTGAGCTCTCTCAACTCAGTACTGGCGCAGTCAGTCAGGAGGAGAAGGTAACCACACACACCACAAATCCAGTCTCACATAGACCTATCGCAACAGCAAACCAAACACATAAACACACAGAAACATACTCGGAGGCTCTAAATAAAAATCTGCCCAAGCAGCAGAGACCTGCAAAGCAGACATCCAAGCAACCGCTACCCCACAACAATACCCACGTATCACATAGTTCACAAAGTCAGTGTGCCACACAGCCACAGCCCTTAAGGCTAAACAACACACCTAATACACTTGTAATAGGTGACTCTATTGTCAGACACACTGAAGTCCCACTCACCAGGCTGAACAAGGAGAAGGTCACTGTAAACTGCCTGTAAGGTGCCAGGATCTGCCACATAACACAAGCACTCAGGTCACTCCAAAGCAAGTACAAATATGACTCCGTCATTGTCCATGTTGGGGTGAATGACCTGAGATGTACCTCCCTGGGCTACATGAAAAGAGACATAGAGTAGCTCTCTGATCATGTAGCCCAGGCCGGTATGACCCTGACCTTGAGTAGCATCTTACCCTCACCAAGAATGATGCCACAATATAAAGACAAAATGATCAATTTTAACAATTGGCTAAAGTATTGGTGTCATTCAAAGTGGATCCAGTGTCTGTCAGCCTGGGATGACATGCTCGACAAGCCATGTTGCTTCGCTATGGATGGCTTGCACCTGTCACCCCTGGGCTTTCAAATACTGGCTAAGGCTCTTGCCACCCCCATAGTTCCTTTTTTAGGCAAGGCTCAAAAGACAAACCCACCTCCATAGACAACACAAGGAAAAAGAAACTAAGGGTAATGCTGCTCAATGCCAGAAGTCTAAACCTCAAGATGCATGCACTCGAGACTCTCCTCAGTATGGAGAATATCAATATCTGTGCAGCAACAGAAACCTGGTTCAAGGCTCCCGAGAGCACCCCAGCACTACCAGGTTATACCTCACACCATGCTTTTCGGCCCCAAAACTTGGACCGAACCACAAAAGGAGGGGGAGTATCCAAATTCATCAAAGATACCCACACCTCCAGGTTCGTGGCACTGCACGAAGCATCGGAGACCATCCATGTGCAACTAACAGTGGGCAAAACTGTCTTTCAGTTTGTAGCCTGCTACAGACCACCCTCCCAAACTCAGGAACCCCACTCGGCTTTCCTGAGAACACTGGAGAATATGAAGGTCTCTCCAAACACCATTATATTGGGTGACTTCAACTACCCAAACAAAGACTGGGAGCACTACTCAAGCCCCAACACCCTCGCCCAATGGTTTCTAGAATTTATAAACTCAAATGCTATGGAACAACTGGTCACCACTCCCACAAGAGGGGAAAACATATTGGACCTGATCATCACCAACATGGGGACTCTATGTTCCATACCAGAGGTATACCCCTCATTGGTAAGATCTGACCATAAATTAATCTCAATGGACATCCATATCCCTTCCCCACCCCCAGCCAAGGATATCATGGTGAAGAACTTCTCAAAAGCAAACTTCACACTTCTCAAAACAGAGGTGTAATCCTTCAAAGCCTCCGGGCCAGTGGAAAATACGGCCCAAACTGCAGAATCCTTTACAAACACATTCTGTGGACACTTACAGGAATGCATGGATCGTGCTATCCCAAATAAAACCAAGACTCACTCCTCCAAAGGCAGAAGACCTGTCTGGGGAACCCCAGCCATAAATAAGCTATACAACAGAAGGAGGAAGCTACTACATGATAGAGCAAAATCCCAAAAAGGGAAGGCATCTCTGATCAGTACTAGCAAGAAACTACGATCCCTCATAAAATCATCTAAGGCCAGCTTTGAAAGAAAAATTGTACAAGACGCTAAAGATAATCACAAGGCCTTCTTTAGTTATGTCAGGAACCTGGGTGGCAACTCCCAGATATGCTCTGAGTTAGTGCAAAATGACAAAAAATACACTGAACCCACAGACATTGTCAACATCCTGGCAGACAGGTTCAGTGCAAACTTCTCCCCCCTTCCCCCACAAAAGAGCAAATGTCTATCCCAACAGAGTGTAGCCTCCCTGACATCACAGATGCACAGGTGAGAGCTGCCCTCTCCAAAGCAAAAAACACAGCATCAATGGGACCGGACAGTGTCCTGGGCTGCATCTTACACGAGCTCCAAGAAGAACTGAACCCTCACATAAAGTCACTGTTCAGTCTCAGCCTTACTACAGGATATGTACCCAAGGAATGGCATACAGCAACAGTGGTCCCACTCCACAAAGGTGGTGCCACAATGGACCCCGGAAACCATCGCCCTATAAGCCTGACTAGCCTGGTCTGCAAAGTTATGGACTGTATCATCATGGAACTCATAAACAAGCCTCCAAACACTGGATCCTACCCAATTCAGCTTTGTTAAGGGCAGATCTTGCCTCTTGAACCTGGTCGACTTCTTTGAAACAGTCACCAAGGCCATAGATGAAGGGAAGGTAGTCCACACAGCCTACCTGGACCTTGCAAAAGCCTTCGACACAATACCCCACTCGAGCATCATAAATAAGCTCACTAGCTTAAATATCAACCCCTATGTCACAAGATGGGTTGCAAACTGGCTCAGAGATAGAACCCACAGGGTCAGAATTGCAGGTGCCATGTCAGACTCTAAACCAGTTACAAGTGGCATCCCACAAGACTCAGTCCTGGGACCTTTATTGTTTGGTATATATTTCTCTGAGGTACAGGCTAACATGGGAGGACTATGGCTGACCAAGTTCACAGATGACTGCAAACTGGGTGCCATAATCGACTCGCCGACTGACACAAGCATCCTCCAAAAGGGTCTCACAGAGATGGATAACTGGTGCCAGAGCCATGGCCTAAAGCTAAATGCCAAAAAGTGCATAGTCATCCCCTTTGGGAAAAACAAAGTGCCCACAAATTACCACATAGGTGGTAATCCATTAATCTGGAAGAAGTAATTAGGGATTTGGGGACCCAAGTAGATAGCAATCTCTCCTTTGACAATCACGTTGCCAAAGTGGTTAGAAAGACCTTCTATATAGCCCACCTTATCACAAAAGGGTTCACATCTAGATCAAGAGAGGTCATTGTGCCCCTCTACTCATCACTCATTAGGCCCATAATTGAATACAATGCCCCATTTGGGATGTACCTTACCCGACACCTGCAGCAACTGGAAAGACCCCAAAAGTACCTCACCAAGAGGATCAAGGGACTCAAACAGATGCCCTACGCAGTTAGGCTAAAGAAACTCCAGCTCTACTCAGTTGCTTACTGCCTACTCAGAGGCAATCTGTGCCTGACGTATAAAGCCATGTCCAACCCAGAATTAATGGACATGCTCCAGCTCAGAAAATCTAAATCCCTTAGAGCTACATGCTCCAGGGACTTAAACCTCATCACAGAAATAAATAGGACATGTTGGAGGGACAGATTCATATCCCAGAGGCTCCCCTCACTCTGGAACAAAATCCCAATCCATGTTAGGCAGAGCCCCTCAATGACCCTCTTCAAGAGAAATCTTGACGAGTGGATAGGAGATCGTAGGTTTACCCCTGGGATCTCTTCTGTGTTCCTACTAGACAGAGGCACAGTAAACTAACCTTAAAAGGGCTATATTCTGTGACCTACTATACAGAGGCACAGTCAGCTAATCTAAAAGGGTGGCGTAAGCCAAACACACTCTGGCTAGGCTTATAAATGCCATAGGGCAGATAGCCTAGTATCAACCTATGAACCTATTAATTTTCCCTTTTTAACAGCAACTTCTCTTATAGATTCATCTAAAACCAGGTCTTTGACTGAGTACTCCCCTACTCCCATATTCTTTTATTTTTGCTTATACTCTGATATAAATCAATATTAGGGAAGATAGTCTTTAACTTGCACTCCAAACTTA
This sequence comes from Protopterus annectens, assembly GCF_019279795.1. NCBI lineage: Eukaryota > Metazoa > Chordata > Ceratodontiformes > Protopteridae > Protopterus > Protopterus annectens. The sequence continues at coordinate 1,080,935,261 of NC_056730.1, read as the reverse complement.
TGTGTGGCTTCATCCCACTCGTATTACCTTTCCCTGTCTAGTTATTTTCTCCCTATACCCCGGCTCCTTTTCCAATTTTCTGTAGTAAATTCCAGCCCCCTATTATTGCCCGTTTTCTATAATCCTTCTTGCAGTTATTCCAATTTCTAATTTTTTTCTCCATTCCTATGTTGGCTTAGTTCTTAGAATACATGCTGCTACTTCATAAATGTAATATTCTGTATGATTGTTGTTATTCTCGTTAAGGTCCTGTATCATAAATCCGACCCTCTCTCCTTATTTCTTGACCCCCCCCCCCAATTTCATTATCATTCCCTTCCACTTTGATTTATAACCTTCTGCTTGTATTATATATATGAACCTTAACTGTATAGCTCTAAAGTACCCCTTCAAATCAGGTAATACTAATTCCCCTTGTTCTATGGGTTGGCTCATCTTATCACACTTAAATCTTGCCCTGTGCCCTTCCCAAATCAATTGCTTCAGCTTTTTATTAATTATCATCCACAGCTTCTTCTCTGGTTAATAAACATATATGCCTGACCTGTATATAAAACCAAAATGACTAAAACATTTTCACTGCTTATATCTTAATATACATTCCTGTAATCAAGAGATTTCAGTTTCTGAGTTTTTGTATTAGCTTTTGTGATTACCACATATTCTTAGCTGCCATATCATGTATTTAATCCATACACCTAAATACTTCATCTTATTGTGCCCCATCAATATGGGTAATGCCAAACCAATTAATTTGTGGGTACACAGTTTGCTGCTATAAGCTTTGTTTTCTCTTCATTATTTTTTGTATCCCCAAATTACTTCAAACTGTCTCAAAATATTCCACAACACTGAAATGTGCTTTTCTGGATTTTTTTTTTCGTCGTGTTTTTTATTTTCAAATAATAATTTGTAGCTCAATCACATAGTATTATATGTATTAATGAAATTAAATAACTATATACAATATTTACATTCAGCCTGACAAAACCGAAAGAAATTAAAACAAGTATAAACAAAGTTAATAAATTAAAAAAATAAACCCCCGGATTCTCAAAAGCTTGTACTGCGTGCAAGATCGGTGCAGGAGCTCAAGCAGGCAATATGTCTACCATGCGATGCAGGAACAGCCTGCAGGGGCATGCACAAGAGCTCCTTCACTAATCCTGCATGGACGAAGCCCTTGTATGCAAATCACCCCATTTGCAGGAGAAATCCATGCAAATGAGGTGAATTTGTGATCCAAGAATCTTGCGACCGTACTTGCAGGAACCAAGTACATTTCTGCAAAATCCAAAACGGAGCTATGACAGCCCCATATAAATGCTGCATATCATGTAGTAAGCATGCCAATGGCCAAGTATAAGGCCACTGGCATTGCAAACAGTAAAAGAATTAAAAAAATCAACTTTAATTCTTATTAGCGATCTCAGCTGTTTAAGCATAGGGCAGTGGTGATCAAACGGGATTGGGGGGAAATAACAAAACAAACCTAAATTAAGCATTCTAACTAAAATCAGTATTCTGCCATGCAAGTCAATGGCAGGCAGAAGACAACCCGGCCAGTGAGTAGTGGTTGCTGAGGGGGGAGGCTCAGTGTGAGACATGTAACTATGCATTAGCAGGCAATCCTATGCAAATGAGGGGAAGGATAGTGAATCCCAGTTTTCCCCAGGATGTGAGGCAGGTCCCAACAGTGTAAGAGTAGGAATAGCTGCGTGCAAGCCCAGGAGGTAGGTGACATCATGGAGGTTTGTGTCAGGTATACTGTAAGAAGATTGGAGTCCTGTGGCTTGGGGTTGCTCCTAGCTTAGCACAGCTAAGCTAGGGTGTGTGTCTAAACCTGCCTAGCAGTCTTTACAAAGCCTAAGTGGGAGTGCGCGCCATGCACCGGGTCATACAGGAAGAAAAAAGAGGTTAAACCAGGAAATAGCAGCAGTGTGCATATTTGAGCACTCTGCACGGCGCGCACACAGGCTTAAACAGGAAGGCAATGGGAAGGAAAAACAGCAGTAGGAAGGTAATCTAGGAGAACTAGCATAGCTGGCAGGTTAAATGTATCAGAATCAGCCAATTACACAGGCAGCAGACCAGCCCAGCCCAGAACACTACTATAAACTAAGCAAACACCTTCTCCTCTGGTTTTTCCAACACTGCAACAAACAAAGACCTTAGTTTAAATAAACAAATACATCAAAGTGAACCAATCAAAATGAAGCTGTTAAAAATATCATGGTCCAACCTTTACAAATATTTTGGAATATAAAGACACACTGATAAAAAATAAAGAATAAAAATAACTAATGACTAATAAAAAATACATGCGCCATCCTTATTCATTTTAAATTTTTGAAAACAAAGCATATCATATTGCACAAATGTATGTATTAAAAAAAATAATAAATATATATATATATATATATATATATATATATATATATGTATGTAAAACCTTGCATCTAATGTATGTGAATATAAGTGAATGTGTTTGTTTGTAAATTATTTACAAAATTTGTTACAAACCCCAATCATCAGGGAACACTAAAGGAACTGTATGCCCTAACACTGAAGGACCTAGGTTCTCCTAAACTATATAGGAGCTCTGCTTCAAAATCGACATAAAAGAGATACCATAATTTAATCCAGGTGTATGTGTGGCGTTTAACCTGAGTTGCCACTTGTATTCCTCATTTTCAACTAGAAGTCTGTCGTCACCCCCTCTAGTGTTGGGTGTCACACGATCAAGGACAAAGAAAATAAATTTCTTAAAGTTGGTACAAACAACACTATGACTATACAGTGCATTGTGAACATCCTTATTTTTATTGCTCTCAGATGCTACATGCATTTGTTCAATTGATATGATATGCTTTGTTTTCAAAAATTTAAAATGAATAAGGATGGTGCATGTATTTTTTATTAGTCATTAGTTATTTTTATTCTTTATTTTTTATGAGTGTGTCTTTATATTCCAAAATATTTGTAAAACATGGTGAAGTTGGACCATGACATTATTAACAGCTTCATTTTGATTGGTTCACTTTGATGTATTTGTTTATTTAAACTAAGGTTTTTGTTTGTTCCAATGACTCTGAAGAAGCCACATTGGTGGCGAAAGTGCTTAGTTATTGGATTGGATTTGTCTGCCATTAAAGTTCATCGTGACCTGACTGTTTGTTGGGACTTTTTGTTCATTTCTTGTTTTTTTGCACTTGGGTTTTTTTCTGTGTGATTGTGTTTTGCAACTGGTTCCCACTTCAAGCAGGACACCTTGACTGTTGGCGGGCTTATGGAGGCTGCTATTGTGGAACTTACCTCTTCTATGCAGAGACTTACTGCACTACTTACCCGGGAAGAAGCCGGGGTGCATTCTATTCCTACGTTAACCAGTACACAAGCTGAACTCTTCACCCTGCACTCTCCGGTATTGGAAGAGACCAACTCACCGAGAGCAGAAACCTCTTGTGATTCATCGCAAGGGTGTAACATCAAAGAATGGCTTCGTACGCCGGAGCTTAATTTCCTAGAACCTGTTGGGAGGGAGGAGGATAGTCCAACATTGAATAAACAACTTAACTATTTTGAAGGCTTCTGTAAGAAATACAGAGCCTTACAATTAGACAACGCATTCCTCAGTAAATCCTTGGTGCTTAAGCAAGTGCCAAAGAGCTTGCGGATTTGGAAGCTGCCATTTGGAATCGAAAAAAGAAACAGGCGCTTATGGGGAACTTATCGAGCTCTTCAACAGAACTGGACTGGAACTTTTGGATATTATAATCAGAAACAATCAAAGTACGTTGGTTGACTTGGAGAAGGAAATAACCTGTTTAAATGCAAATATTGTTAGTGACTTATTGTTTACGGAATACTCTGAAAAATACAAAAAACTGTTGAAAAATGTGGATGACTTTGTTAAAAATAAGGTTAAAATCAAATGCAAAAAACTAGCTAGGGATCAGACAGAGTATAAGAACAATTGTGTTTATCCGTTAGGTGATGCAAGGGCTCCCCATAGTAAAAGTAATTCTGGTACGGGTAATCCGAATCATAGTAATGATAACAGACTTAACAGCAACAGAGACATTAATGGTGACATTTGCTGTGATAATAGAGATGATTTTTAGACCAGCAACCTCCATTGAGGAGGTCGGAAAGGTTAAGGAACAAAAAGGATGGGGGAGTCATGGAACCAACACAATGGATACAATCATCACAGGAACTTCTACCACATGAGGTATCAACCTCCAAGGAACAGACACTAACAGACTGTTGTCTACCCAATGTTTTGTATGACACATTTGATTTTTCTCCTTTTGACAAGCTTGACAATGTAGAGGGAGTAGTGTTGGTTGATTTTAATGACTGTTCCAGTGGAATGGTTTGTGATGTAAGAAGTTATAATGGTTTCAACATTTATAATTTCATTAACCTTGATATTAATGAGTCTCATTTCAAACTGTTTAGCAAAGGAACCACATTTGTACCAAATTTTAAACTAGATGTGGCTGATGTCCTGACTAGTCTGAGATTATATACCAGACAATTGAATCTTAGAATGTATTTTTGTGAACACAAATCCACAGTTAGTAAATGCAATGTAATTTTAAAGAGAAAAAGTCTGTTCATTCCCCCAAACATTAGGAATGTTTTGTTATTTGAAAAAATGTGTGAAAGGGAATAAAGGAAGGCATTACAATGTAATAAAAACATTGAAAAACAATTTAATCTGGGTTTTGATGAGAAACAAACCTTGATTGATCTAGCAAAAAACAATGAAATAAGAATTATGAAGCCGGACAAGGGTGGGGGTGTTGTGATTATGAGTCACATTGATTACGTGTCTAGAATGCATGCCATCCTTAATGATACAACAATTTACAAGAGGGTCTCCAAATGTAAAGTCAACAGGGCTTACACTGGAATAGATCTTTATTTACTTGACGCATTTTATCAGGGAAGTTTGATGAAAATGAAATTAATTTCTTGAGTGTGACACACCCTATTGTTCCTATCATTTTTGGGATTCCCAAAATCCACAAAGATGTCAACAACCCGCCATTTAGACCTATTGTGGCAGCCAGGGGCTCCAAGATGGAACCTCTGGCAGCCTTTGTGGATTTTGGGGCCAAATGTGTGGCCTCTGGTATTGAACACATACTAAGAGATTCATGGCACTGCCTGAATGGTTGAGGCAGGTTGACACCTCTAATCAATATTCTTTCCTCACTATTGATGTAACCAATTTGTTTACGGTCATCCCTCATGAGATTGGGTTGACTTATTTTAGGGAAGCTTTGCTTGTAAATGACAACATTGACAAATCTAAGATCAATACACTGCTAGAACTTATGGAAATTGTTCTGAAAAACAATTTTATCAGTTTTGAGGGTGAATTGTTTCACCAGGTTGCTGGCGTAGCTATGGGCACTAAATGTGCCCCTATATACGCCAATCTGGTGTTATTACACTGGGAAGAATTGTATATCTTTCCCACTGATTTTATGGATAAGATTTTGTTATACAATTGTTTTCTGGATGACATCTTGATCCTGTGGAAAGGAAGTGAACAGGAAGCCAAAAGTTTTGTAGAATACTTGAATCATACTACTACTTTTTTCAATTCACTTACTCTTGGCATGCTTCCGAAATAGACTTCTTGGACATCCATTTGATGAACACTAACACAGGGTTACACAGCAACATACATCAGAAAAAAACACATTCCAACTCCCTCCTACACTTTGACAGCTGTCACCCCTTCCACCAGAGGAAAAGCATTGTCAAAGGGCAGATGGTGAGGTTGTCAAGGTTGGTTAGTGACAATTTGGTTTTTAAGCAGGAAATGTTTAACTTAGTGGGGTTGTTCTTGGAAAGAGGTTACCCACTAAAACTCCTTTTGAATATAAGACAAGAGGTCATGCACAAAAGATCTATGTCCTTTGCGCCTATTTTGAAATCTGGTTTAAATACAACAATAATTGATAAAAAGATCAACTCTGATGTATTTGTTTTAAAATACAATGCATTGAGTACCTTCTTTATTGATGCACTTCAAAAAACATGGGAGTTATGTTTTGATGAACACAGTAAGGGAATATTGGGAACCAAACCCAAGGTTGTTTTTAGTAGGGGCAAAAACATTAAGAATATACTGGAAAAACAACAACCATAAATGTTTAAATCTGGGATGTTTAAATGTGGGGCTTGTAGATTCTGTCGTTATATTAACAATGGACCCTACGTAGCAATACAAGGATATAGTTACACCTTGGCATGCCCCAGCAGATGCAGCTGTAACACTACCATGTTGGTATATGTAGCTACTTGTATCAGCTGCTCTGCCTTCTATGCGGGCAAAACAGTGTGTAGACTAAAAGATAGAATAAGTGAGCATCTGAGAGCAATAAAAAATAAGGATCTTCACAACGCACTGTATGGTCATAGTGTTGTTTGTACCACTTTAAGAAATGTATTTTCTTTGTCATTGATCGTGTGACACCCAACACTAGAGGGGTGATGACAGACTTCTAGTTGAAAATAAGGAATACAAGTGGCAACTCAGGTTAAACGCCACACATACACCCGGATTAAATGATGGTATCTCTTTTATGTCGGTTTTGAAGCAGGGATCCTACATAGTTTAGGGGAACCTAGGTCCTTGGATGTTAGGGCGTAGAGTTCCTTTAGTCTTCCCTGATGATTGGGGTTTGTAACAAATTTTGAAAATAATTTACAAACAAACAAATTCACTTATATTCACATACATTAGATACAAGGTTTTATATATATATATATATATATATATATATATATATATATATATATATATTTTTTTTTTTTATACATACATTTGTTCAGTATGATATGATATGCTTTGTTTTCAAAAATTTAAAATGAATAAGGATGGTTCATGTATTTTTTATTAGTCATTAGTTATTTTTATTCTTTATTTTTTATGAGTGTGTCTTTATATTCCAAAATATTTGTAAAACATGGTGAGGTTGGACAAGGGAGCCCACAGGATTTTTTGCAGGGGGGTGCAAACCCAGAGCCCTGCCCACAGAGCCCCACCCCCTCCACTCACGGAGCCCCACCCCCTCCACCCATGGAGCCCCACCCCCACACAGCCATTACAGGGTCCCATTACTTGGCTATTTCTCTCCAGTTGCCATAAACACTGTTCAAAATTCTCAGTGTGCATACTGTCTTATGCTTTACTTCTACAATGATTACAGGTATCTAGATTTAATTAGGAATCCATGATAAGTTTTTTTACATACCCCATGTACATTGCAACTAACTCAAGGGAACTTTCAGCTGGCAGCCCTTTTGAATTCTGATCAAGAAGGCTTGGCTGTTCACTTCTCTATACTGGAATAATTTCTCATTCATTGCTAATAATCATTTTTATTTACTTGGGTACAAACAGAGTTTTACTTTTTACCTACCATAAAGACAAGATATTTGTTTTACCTCAAAATACTTCCCCTTGTTTTATTTATTTATTTGTAAGTGACTTAGAAACAACTACTGGGGAATAGTGTTCATTAGCTCAGTATTTTTCATGTAGAGTCCCATGAGCCTGTTCAGATTGTACAGATTTAAACAGATTAGTTTATAACACTAGTGTTCTTTGCCTTCCAAGATTAGCTCTCAGTAACACAAGTTGCTGTTTAAATAAAAGCTGGCATTCTGTGCTCTGAATGAGCGACACGTTATAGCTGTATTTAACTTAAACTGTGTGCATTCACTAAATTATGTATATCTGTTAATTAATACTTAATCAAGCATTTCTTCATAATCCCAACATTGACATAGTTGCAAATCACTTCATCTTTTTATTGATAATTCCAATAGCCCTAATATATGCACATTATTAATTATTTTTTCAAGATTAGTTTTACTGAGTGGGCAAGGGAAACTCTGGGTGTTTTCTGATTTTGTGTGGTTGACACTTAGTTATATGAAACTGGGTCTGCATTATCACTGATGTGAACAACTTCATTTTATGCTCAACTAAAAGCTTTAGACCTTTTTTCTTGACACAGCCATTACAGTATCCTTCCTGTTACTGTGATAAGCAAGAGTAGCCATGCATAAGAAGTATATATATGATTATGCACGATTATAATATATACAGATTGTATTAATTCTAATATAAAATAATTTAATTATATCCCTTCTATAATACAGCACCACTTGTGACTGTTTTAAATTTATAGTTTTGAATGTTTTTCCAGCAAGCAATGAAACAAAACATATGAGCCAATAATGAAACTGCCCAATTCAAAACACTTCAACCATAAAAGGCCACTTAAACTTTTGTCATTACAATCCATCATTGTCAGTCAGTATGCACAATTTGAATAATCTGAATGAAGTCATCTGAATAATTCTATATTATAGAGATCTGAAACTAATGAAGAGGTTGTTGCTAGAAAACAACTTTATATTTCAGCATTTCATCAACAAATTCAGTGCCTGCTGCTCTTGAAGAATACATTGCCTATGTTACATTAAAAATGGTAAGCTGGTATATTTGCAATACAGAATGGGTGGTAAGCTGAAAAACAAGTTCATAGTTATTAGGCATCTCATCCAAAGGAGGACATAGCCAGGATTGCAGCACTCCACCCCCTTAAAATACAAATCTACATGCTGTGGAAGTAGAACCTATAGCCCTCTGCATCAAGATGCAAGTATGCTACCTGCTGTACTACTAACACTGCTTTAAAATGCTATACCACAATAATGATACCATTTGCTAAACAAAACAGTTGCACATTTTAAGCAGACGTAGCATGAGCAGCAGTAAACTTCTCTTCCCTTGAAGCTCACAATTCCTTGAAAATACACTTGAAAATAAATTCCACCTGCTAACTCTAAATAGGGCATTTCACTTTCTCTCACACACCTCAACCTCTGCAAGAAATTTGGACAAAGCCCAACATAAATAGGGGCAGATTATAAATATTGCTCTCATGAACTTAGAACATTGCTAGAATAACAGGATTTATGTTAGTATGCATTTTATATGATGGACAGAAGGAAGGTTGGTATATTGTGTGTGCAAGAGACCAGATGGAAGGGGAGTAAGGCTAGGTGTATTGGAGGTGGGTTCAAATTGTTTTATCATGGTGTGGATGGGAGGAGAAATGGCGTAGGAGTTATCCTGAAGGAACAGTATGCTAAGAGTGTTTTGGAGTTGAAAAGAGTGTCGGATAGAGTGATGTTTATGAAGCTGGAAATTGATGGTGTAATGATGAATATTGTTAGTGCATATGCTCCACAAGTTGGGTGTAAGATGGATGAGAAAGAAAAATGTTGGAGTGACTTGGATGAAGTGGTGATGACTGTACCCAAGGGTGAGAGAGTGGTGATTGGAGCAGATTTCAATGGGCATGTTGGTGAAGGGAACAGAGGAGTGGATGACGAAGTGATGGGTAGGTATGGTATTAAACAAAGGAATGCAGAAGGTCAGATGGTAGTGGATTTTGCGAAAAGGATGGACATAGCTGTGGTGAATACATATTTTAACAAGAGTGAGGAGCATAGGGTGACATATAAGAGTGGAGGAAGATGCACACAGGTGGATTATATCTTATGTAGGAGGTCCAGTTTGAAGGAGATTGGAGACTGTAAAGTGGTGACCTGGGAAAGTGTAGTTAGGCAGCATAGGATGGTGGTTTGTAGGATGACAAGGAAGAAGAGGAGGAGGAGGAGTGTGAGGGCAGCACCAAGGATCAAATGGTGGAAATTGAAAAAGGGTAATTGTGAGGTGGAGTTCAGGGATGAGTTAAGACAGGCACTGGGTGGCAGTGAAGAGTTACCAAATAGCTGGGTAACTACAACAGAGCTAGTAAGGGAGATGGCTAGAAAGGTGCTTGGTATGACATCTGGATAGAAGAAAGATGATAAGGAGACATGGTGGTGGAATGAGGAAGTCCAGGAGAGTATACAGAGAAAGAGGTTTGCAAAGAAGAAGTCGGATTGTCAGACAAATGAAGAAAGTAGATAGGAGTATAAGGAGATGAGGTGCATGGCAAAGAGAGAGGTGGCGAACGCTAAGAATAAGGCATATGAAGAGTTGTATGAAAGGTTGGACACTAAGGAGGGAGAAAAGGACCTTTACCAATTGGTTAGACAGAGGGACCAAGCTAGGAAAGATGTGCAGCAGGTAAAGGTGATAAAGGATAATGAGGGAAACATACTCATAAATGAGGAGAGTGTGTTGAGGAGATGGAAAGAGTACTTTGAGGGGTTGATGAATGAAGAGAATGAGAGGGAGAGAAGGTTGCATGATGTGGGGATAGTGAATCATGAAGTACAATGGATTAGCAAGGAGGAAGTAAGGATAGCTATGTAGAGGATGAAGAATGGAAAGGCTGTTGGTCCAGATGACATACCTGTGGATGCATGGAGGTGTTTATGTGAAATGGCAGTGGAGTTTTTAACTAGAGATTGTTTAATGAAATCTTGGAAAGTGAGAGGATGCCCGAGGAATGGAGAAAGTGTTTTGGTACCGATTTTTAAGAATAAGGGTGATCTGCAGATCTCTAGTAACTACAGAGGGATTAAATTGATCAGTCACAGCATGAAGTTATGGGAAAGAGTAGTGGAAGCTAGGTTAAGAAGGGACATGATGATTAGTGATCAGCAGTATGGTTTCATGCCGGGAAAAAGCACTACAGATGAGATGTTTGCTCTGAGAGTGTTGATGGAGAAGTACAGAGAAGGTCAGAAGGAGTTGCATTGTGTTTTTGTAGACTTAGGGAAAGCATATAACAGGGTGCCTAGATAGGAGTTGTGGTACTGTATGAGGAAGTCAGGAGTGTCAGAGAAGTATGTAAGAGTGGTACAGGATATGTATGAGGGTAGTGTGACAGTGGTGAGGTCTGCAGTGGGAGTGACAGATGCATTTAAGGTGGAGAAGGGGTTACATCAAGGATCAGCTCTGAGCCCTTTCTTATTTGCAATGATGACGGACAGGTTGACAGATGAGATCAGACAGGAGTCCCAGTGGACTGTGGACTATGATGTTTGCAGAGGACATTGTGATCTGTAGTGAGAGTAGGGAACAGGTGGAGGAGACCCTGGAGAGAGGGAGATATGCTCTAGAGTGAAGAGGAATGAAGGTCAGCAGGAATAAGACAGAATATATGTGTGTGAAGGAGAGGGAGGATAGAGGAATGGTGAGGATGCAAGGAGTAGAGGTGATGAAGGTGGATGAGTTTAAATACTTCAGATCAGTAGTTCAGAGTAACGGTGAGTGTGGAAGAGAGGTGAAGAAGAGAGTAGAGGCAGGATGGAGTGGGTGGAGAAGAGTGTCAGGGGTGATTTGTGACAGGCGAGTACCAGTAAGAGTGAAAGGGAAGGTCTATAAGAGGGTAGTGAGACCAGCTATGTTATATGGGTTGGAGACAGTGGCACTGACAAAAAGGCAGGAGTTTGAGCTGGATGTGGCAGAGTTAAAGATGTTAAGATTTGCACTGGGTGTGACGAGGGTGGACAGGATTAGGAATAAGTATATTAGATGGTCAGCCCAGGTTGGAAGGTTTGGAGACAAAGCCAGTGAGGCAAGATTATGTTGGTTTGGACATGTGCTGAGGAGGGATGCTGAGTATATTGGGAAAAAGATGCTAAGGATGAAGCTACCAGGTAACAGGAAAAGAGGAAGGCCTAAGATAAGGTTTATTGATGTGGTGAGAGAGGACATGCAGGTGGTTGGTGTGACAGAGCAAGATGCAGAGGACAGGAAGAAATGGAAACAGATGATCCGCTGTGGCGACCAAAAAAAGATTATGATGATGTTAGTATGCATTTTTCTATAGGATATGACATCTAAAACTCAAATGTCTGTCATTATTTAGCAACTTCAATCCTTTTTAGGAAGAATATGGGGCAAAAAATCTGGACAAAAACCTGGACAGCTGAAGGGTATGCAACCTCCTTCTTATACAGACAATATTTGTTTCTAATCCAAAAAAGACCTACTGCCTGACACAACTATCTACTTGGTTCATGGGGAAGACATGATCAAAGTAAAAAATGAACAGCAAGCAAGAAACAAGCTCAAGATAAATTGCTTAAAGGATTCCTGCATAAGTTATGGACCGCACATGATAGATTGGCATTCTGTTTAGTTTACGGGTAAGTCTGCAAAGATGACTGCAAGTCTTCAACAAAAGATGACTGCAAGTCTCCAACAAATGTAATGAGCTTCTGAAAATACCGTAATCCTGTCCTTTTATTACAACTACTGTCATATGCATTTCAATACCCAAGGCTTAGACATTATCTAGTTATGTAAATATTCTTGGCATGGCAACAACGGAAAGGCTTTCATTGCTGGTAATTCTTTAACAGTATGCTTATTAAAGCTTACTTGCATCTTACAATCTCCGACAAGCTTACCTGATGGTCATTAAATCATTGCTACTTAAACAGAGCAACAGGGCACTGTGACAGCATGCATTTCCTGAATAATAAGAAGCATAAATCAACAGTATAAAAATATGACAGAAAATCAGAACATTCTGCAAAATCAAGGACAGATGAAAAACCACGGTTGTACTTGTGGTCTACCTTGGATGGGGGAATACTCTGCACACTTACACTGCATAACTGCTCCTTGCCTTCCTTGGACACATCCAGAGCCACTACAATGGGTAGTGGGGTGCAACAAGTATGTCACAATTTGAAATGTCTCTGGCTGACAATGATGGCTTTGACACTCATACCTTTCAACTTCAGAGCAAGAAATCTGGACAAAGCCATACATAGAACTAGAAGTGGGACACAGGCCCAAAAATAAGGACAATTTTAAATATTGCTCTTATTAACTTAGATAATAGAACAGTAGTAGGTCTTGCATTAGTACAAATTTTCTAAAGGGTATGAAATCTGAAACTCAAATGTCTGCCATTATTTTCTAACTTCAGTCTTTAATGACTTGCCACTAATTTGCCAGAAAACCACAATTTTATGAAAAACAGACCAAAAATGTGATGCAAAAATATAAAGTTGCCACACAATACAGCTGGGAACCTGTCAAAAAAGGGACACCTTTTTAATATTAACACTGTTAACTTGAGAAGCTAACAAAATAAGAGTATCTACATGCATTTCTGAAATAAAAGTAATAACTCTGATCATTACATTTATATATAATTGTAAACCCTCCATGTTTTCTTCCAAAATTGCCATTTTGAGGAGGGATTATTAGGGGAGAGCAACATTTTGAGCCAAAATTGGGGACAGTAGAGAGGTTTGGATATTCCAAATTCTACAAAGCGATTTGCACATACCTCTCAACCTCTTAATGCAGGAAATCTGAACAAGGCCAAATATATTTGGGGAACATACAAACACTACTGAAAATTGCTCTTGTAGAAAATAACAGGTCTTGCATTAGCATGCATTTTTCTGAAGGTTATGATGTCTGAAACTCAATGTCTGTCATTTAGTGACTTAATTTCTAAATGATTTGCTAGAAAACCACAAATTTTATGAGGAACAAACCAAAAATAAGAAGCAAATATCTATTCATTCTGCAAAAATATGGTGAACTGAGAGGTATAGTTCAACCGGGGCTCTCTGAGTTTGTTACCCTTCCCCCCCTCACAAAATCATGGTCGAATGGACGCCCCCCTGCAGCCATTCCAATGTCCCATTCCTTGGTTATTTTGCCCCATTTACCATAAACACTGTAATGTGCATACTGCTTTACTTCTGCGATGATTTAGATTTCACTTGAAAGCTTTATTTTGCATTTTACAGCACAAACCCTAATAGATATCTGTTAAACAAAGCAATGCAGTCTCACAATGAAAATAGACTTAGCATTAAAACTTCTCTGCCCCCGAAACTCACATGCACTGAAACAGCATTGAAACCCATATTCAAAGAAAATACATTTTACCAGTGGCAGATAAAAGATTAACTCTGGGTCGTTTTTAAAATCATAGGCCCCTTGAACATGAAACATACACATGCTCTTTGATACACCTTCCTGACTGTATTACATTATATTCCTTGTACAATACAGTACAGTTGTTAGAGGGCATTTTAAGTTTATGGTTTTGAACATTTTTCCAGCAAGCAATGAAACAAAATGCATACACCAATGACAAAACTGCCCAATTCAAAACATTTCCATCATAAAAAGTCTACTCAACCTTCTATAGTCCACCAGTATCAGTAAATATGCACAATCTCTGAAGTAGTAAAATCCACATTAAAGAAATCTGTAACTAATAAAGAGGTTGCTGCTAGCAGACAACTTTATATGTCATTGTTTCATCTACAATAAAGTGCCTGTTGCCCTTGAAGAATAAATTGCTTATGTTGCATGCATTAAAAAAATGATAAGCTAGTAATACCACAATAGGGAATGGATAGCAAACTGATAACAGGTTCATAGTTACTAGGTATCTTTGCCAAAAAGGACTGCAGCATCCACCCCCTTTACAACACAGTACAGTATCAGCAATGCATCTACCTACTGTAGGAGTAGAACCCACAGCCTTCAGCATCAAAAGCAAGTACACTACCTGTTGTGCTATTAACAATGCAAGCAGACCAAGCATAAGCAGGACTAAACTTTTGTTCCCCTGCAGCTCTCGGCTCCTTGTAAAATCTACTCGACACTCAGATGCATCTCTGAACTTTGCAGCACAAGAAATCTGGAAAAAGCCAAAATTTATTGGAGGGGGATAAAAGGCCAAAAATTGGGGACACATTTTAAACATTGCTTGTGTAATGTTGGAAAGTTGCTAGAATAAAATGCTGCGTTACCACCATACATTTCACTGCCACGTCTTGAACCCAGCAGACCCTATACAAAACAGTCAGAGCAACATACCACTATGCCAAATCAGCTGTTTTGCGAAAGAGGAAGACGGAAACTTAAATGGCTACCATTTAGTGAATTCAGTTCTCCCCATAGCACAGCTGTCAACCTCTTAGCACAAAACACCTGAAGAAAGCCAATAATGGGTGAATACAGCCCCCAAACATTCAGTGAATTCAGTCCTCAACATAGCTCTCAACCTCTTAGCAAAAAACACCTGGACAAAGCCAGTAATGGGGGGATATAGCCCCCAAACATATTCAGTTCTTACCATAGCTCTCAACCTTAGCACAAAACCTGGATGAAGCCAATAATGGGGGAATACAGTCCCAAAAATAGGGACAAATTTCAAATATTCATCTTATACACTTAGAAAATTGCAAGAATAAAAGCTTTTGTGTTACCATGCACTTTCTGAAGAATATGAAGTCTGATATTTAAATGCGTGTCATTTTTAACATTTGTTAACCAGGAAAGTCTGACTTGGAACAAAAGCTAATTTTTAGTAGAGGCCCAGGGAGAAACACTCCAGACAGACACGTCTTTGTAAGATGGGAGGAAACAAAAACAGGGAGGGCATACAGACTCCACACAGAATGTAAGGCACCCTAGCCAAGAATCAAACCAGAGAACATGTAGCTGTCAGGCAACAATGCTACCGCTGCATCAATGCACTACTGGCTTTGCAAGGACACAAAAATACAGGAACCATAGATTTTCTGAGGAACTGAACAAGTATGAGGGAAAGTTAAGCTATTAACAAGAAAAAGTACTTTATGCTAAATTCTGAACTTACAAATTATAAGTTCTTTTACTGAATGTCACACATGAAAATATAATATAGTAATAATTGGCATTTTTATTTTTTTACCAAAGAATTATTTTTTAATAATCTATGCTTAAAATTCAGATTCACAAAAAGAAGAGAGAATCTCAATTTCCTCGCCATAGATATAAACGACCTGGACAATATTCTCTTTTATCCAGACAAAAAACAAAAGTAAGTCCCGAAAGCAATAAGTGTAGTCTGTTTTAATAATTTCTTAAGAAAACTTTCTATTGGAAATGCCATATATTCTGCAGGCTCCTTAGCATGACTTTAATAAAATTAAAAATAAAAAAGAAATATCCAACATTTATATTTTCCTAGGACTATACACAGTTAAAACTGCTAGATTCCAACACAGTCCCTATAGTGTCACCTAATTTGCTGTCAGCTTCATGAAAACGAAAAAGAACAGAGTGACAGTGATTCATAGCAGGCTGAGGTAAGGAACAATATAAAGCATATCAGGGTTCAATTTACACAACCCATGACAAAGAATGTGCTAACCTAGGTAGCTCATTTTGTCAGGCCTAACACTTTCCTGTCACCACTTTTACCTCCTTTGTCTTACTGGATCAACAAATTATAAACAAAGCAATTAAGGAAATTATAGTGTAAGAGAATATAAATGTTTTGCCTGCTGCATCATATAAATTGGTATACAGAGGACGAGTGTCAGCTTCCATGGCGAATTTCAGTTTGTTATATCATTATACCTTGTATGGAAAAGTGATGGACAAAATGTGTTTGTTATCAGGAATATATGCAAGGAGTGCTTCTCTGCTTAAATAACTGGGAAGGGCAAGCAGTTGACTGATTTGTTGAGTTTAGAAGGGCAAGGGAGTCCAAAGAGAGTAGGGAAACAATTATCTTTTAGTAGCTGAAGTAGAGTCTATAAATATGTAGTAGCCGTGTTATTTATCCCTTTTGTTTGCTAAGGTTAATTAAAATTGCCTACCATCACTATGGAAAGATTCACTAGGACTATTTTTTTATTTATGAAAACAACAGTTTTTTTCTCCATCATATTAGTATGTGCAGAAATCACAGCAGTCAGGTTGTTTTTTTTTTTTAATTTCTCAGATTACTATTGCCTATATCTATGCTTATCTTTAATAGATGACCATTGTTAATCCATTTTGAATGTCTGAATATGTTTATTTGTAAAAATGCTTATGTACGTCAGTCAATAAACTAATCAGTACCATAATGGAAATGTACAATTGCTCTAAAGCTATAATAATTTGCAGTAACCTATGCTCGACTCCTGTTTTGGCATATATAACCATGCCAGAACTCTGATTCTGCTGTTCATTAGCTAAAAAAAAAAATGTTCACTTGCACTTTGTGGTTTAGTCCATGCCCTTCTTCAACACAATTTCCAGTGTTGTGTACATTTTATTGTTTTGTCAGTTGTTATTAGATCAGATGGATGAATCAAAAATTAAGTACTCCCAGTAGTTGTTCCCATATAAATTAAGACAGGAAATTATTTAGTAATTGACTAAAGTGTTTATTGTAATGTATGTGACTCTACCATCACCTACCTTCCAGATTTATGTAATATTTTATTTCCTCCATGCATAATACATCTGCACACCAAGAAACAGCTTTCAGGATAAATGACTGAGCTTTGTATGATTTATTGCACTATATTGATATGTCATCCTTAAAATCAGACCATTTATTCCAGCCTAACTATAAGGAAGCGATTGATTTACTGTTGCAAATGAACACACACACACACACACACACACACACACACACACACACACACACTGGTTTTCTCTAAGCCTATACTTCTACAGAGCTCTGGAATTCCAATGAGTTGTCAAACAAAGGTGCACACTGCACCATTCAGCTAATGAGATACTGGACTTTATTAACTTGTTTATACAACTCAGATGATCTTACACCAGTTATTATACACATAAAACATTGATATCCATACTAACCTGTGAATAAAGTACTTACTTTATTCCCTTCTTCAAAATGACTAGATGAATCCCTTTGTAAAGTATGGTCTCCTTTCTGTTGATATAGATTGATCATATGGAACTTTGTCAGACTAATCTGAGATTTGGCCTGGGAGTAAGAGCTGTAGTAAGGGTACGGGTGAATTCATTCTCTATTAATCAGTCTGACTACCAATATCTGTACAGTGCATCAATGTCAACCACAAGGTAGTTTGCAAGTCAGGTAATAATCCATATTCTTACTCTCCTCTTTCCATATGTTGATTTGATACATGAGTTATAGAGTTCTCATCTACTGGGTTTGGCATTGACTGGGTTACAGGAACCAACAAATTCTGCTGTCATGCTTTGTTTCAGCTATCCGAGACCACGTTCCTTCAGCATCATACACTGAGTTCAGAGATGCCAGAGGCAAGTCCCACTCAGGCTATACATTATTTCAACAAAATGATTACTCTGTATGGGTCATTGTGCAGCATCTTATTTTCTTCTTTGCTGTCCATCCATTGTAGGTGTAGCAAGATAACCAGGACTTTAGTACTAGAGTGATACCTCTGAATCATTACAAGGACCTTAAACCATGCATTACATGAAGATGTGTTACATACAGCTCAGCTTGCATCCAGTGTTTGACAAGATGCAACAAGACGTTATAGTAAAGGCATTCCTGCAGACTTGTTTACTGCTGCGTAATAATAGGACTTGAGCATCTCACTTTATTATGTACAATGGTGCATTTCAAATAACAACAAGGACTTGGTCATTGGTGTTCAATAACAATAAAGAAATTTTCTTTGGTGACTACCTGTTTTAATACATGACAGTTGCACTTGCTAATGTCCAGTAGCTGTACCTTGAAAGAATCCAAATTAAATCAAAATTGTTTATATATCTTCTTGGTTATACCAGTTTTTTCCAAACACCATTGGAAGTTACTTGTTTTTATAAGTCATTGTAAAGTAGACCATCAAGTGATAGACAGCTGATAACTTATCAACATGAAATTTCATCGGAATGCATGGGAAAACAGCTCAAAGCAGGTGAGTCTCAAATGACACATAGTCATGGGTATGTACAAAAGATTAAAATAACACATTACATAGTGTACTGTGCACAGGGATCACATTAAGGTGTTACCATACTCACTATAGCATATACTATACATATACATTTCTATACGCCACTACATACATCTAAATGAAACACAGACCACATACATACATACATACATACATACATACATACACACACACACACACACACACACACACACACACACACACACACACACACACACACACACACACACACACACACACTTTACTCACTCTGACAAGCGTTCCGTCTGTTAAGTCAGAGTTGCAGGTAAAGTAAACCCATTTCAAAACCTGAAACCATCTGTTTCAGTTCCCGCTCGCAAACTGTGCACCGCGCGATGATGTCAGCATCTGCGCCTGGACTTGAAGGGTGTTCTTAAAGAAGAACACCCAAAAAAACTTTTTTGTAATTTTAAATGGAAAGATTAACTAGTCAGCAGATTCCAGGGGGGGTGCAAGTGCACCCCCTTGCACCTGCCTGCAGGCGCCCTTGCCCACACACTATACGCCTTGTACGAATAGCCAAACACGTCCACCCTGCAATACACTACCAAGTATTGAAGTTCCCATAACCAGGACCTGAGACAACATGGGCACATGATGTTACCAGTACTATATCGCACCTGTATGATGTCAGGCTGGTATTGGTAACATATCATGCAGTACAGTCAGGCTCCCATGGGGAATGTAATATGTGGAAGCCATCAACATCCCCGGGAATATATATATATATATATATATATATATATATATATATATATATATATATAATATACATACACGCGCAGTTATATGTACAGTAAGATACATAAGTAGAAGATGCACACAATATGGAACAGCCACTATGCCTACAGTTAACCCCTGAATGACTGGACACTGTATGGGCCACCCATACAAATGACAATCGTTGCCTGTAACATGTACCCACAGAGAGGCCATAGGTAAAACACCACCCACAGGTTTGCAGACATGGAAACCTTTAATCGTGTATTATTACAGTTCTATATGCCATGACACTGACAGCTATATAAACAGAGTAATGCAACTGTGAACCAGTTACAGTAATACAGTAGTCTGGAAAGGTTCACAGCTGTTGCTGTCCAGGCCAAGCCATTCACATTGTACAATAGGGAAGACAAACTGGGCAACAAGATACCTAACAATCAACAGTATGTAATGCAGGTGTATAGTTCAGCAGCCTCTATCTACACACTGTACAAACTCAGTAGGTGGTAAAGATGTCATCTGATCACATGGGTTGTAACTGCTACATAACATGACATAACTGACACCATCACGAGCAAACCAACAAACAGAACAGTTTGTATGGCAGGGGCAGTAGTCCTGCATTAACCAGATCCATCTCAGTAATGTATATATAGGTGAAGTATATGGTACTGTACATCCAGATACCTTAAGGCAGCTCAGCCTGGATACCCCCACCTTTTGTAGCAGCTTAGGTCATTTATGGTGCTCCCTCCAGACTCAATAATACAGGGCCATATACCACTGTTACATACACTGGCCTCTGGAGTGTATAAGGGCACACATGTATTGTGTAGGTGACGCCCACACATATATGGCCCCAGCCCCACAGTATGTGTGAGGGATACAACAGCAGTGGACTGATGGCAGTGATGGCAGTGTGATATACTCACATCCCACTACAAAACAACCACCAACATCATGACATATGTGCAAAGCTTGGTATGTAGGTGATGGACAGAGGCTGGAATATAGGCACATATGTAAATAACTGTTGCCATACACTAAGCAAGGTACTGGTGTTACAGGATAGTCTGTAACATACCCCTAGTCAGTGAATTGAGGTTAGAAACAGTCATGGATGTAGCCATGTACTGATAACACTCAACACACACACTGCCAGTGTAATATCTGACACAGGACCTGTGTGGTGGACAGACAAGACATGACAGACATAGCTCTGGCCAGCATGAGGATAGGCACACAGTTGTGTGCTATGCAGATGGACTGCATTCCAAGGTAAACTAGTATGCACACTCACACCCTGTAACACCAGTACTATACAAAGCATAACACAACTCTACTCACAGTCTGTCTGTAGTTCCTGATCCTCCTACAAATATATGGCTGCCCTGAGTGTGCCGGTTCTCCTGTAAGGGGTATTGCCACCTGCTGTCGGTAGCACTGCTGCCCACACACAGGACAGATATCCATCACTCAGGAAATGTAAAGGGTCCATGCACACATGATGTGGGGATTTATAGTAGGTGGTTGCCATGACAGTGTTAATTGGGAGTAGTACACATGTGTAATCATGTATATCTGGCTAGCTGGATAAGTATATGTACATATATTCTCACCATATGTCCTGGACATGATGTGTAGCCTAATCCCAGCCTGTATGATCCCAATGTCATAGAGAAGGGCATGTTAGCTATGTATAGCAGATATACTAGTAGACTATTGCTACTGTTATTGGGATTGTCTTCACAGTCATGGTGTGTGTGGGAGGTCACATCTGCTTATAACATGTGTGCCATTGGCTACTAACAGACATCCTAAGGACATCATTGTACAGTACTGCTGCTAGCGCGTAATGCCGCTGTGGACTGCATCAGAAGTATTGGCCAATATATGTGGAAAGTCTGACACACTCTGTACAGTCCAGAGGTATACACATAAGCCCTTAGTGCTACACATGTGTACCATGCCTGACAATATGGATGTAGACAGCCATGTAGATGGGCATAACGACTGGTATATAATGTCCACCATAGGTAATGCATTCACACACCCCTGTCTGGCCTGACACAGTATGACCGCTGGTACAGGGGTAACAATGGCCACATACTACCCAATAGATATTGACATACATCTGCACTGCATCCCACTGCCCTGTTTGACATACATGACTGTTAAGGGAGGACCGGCAGCAGTACATCTGGCTAGTATCTGCACATGACATCCCACTGGGTAAGTACACTAAGCTGCTAGGCATTTAACAATGCACTGCCAGGCTGCAGGCAGACTGGCTCAACACTGGCCTACATCTCCTATGGGGGAATGCACATGTACCTGCATATAAAGCAGGCTCAACAGGCATGTCACAGCACAGAGTAAGATACACCTGTTTGAAAGTGCATATCCACAACCAATGTGAACACAGCCACAGCCACATATGGTTAGCTAGCATGATATTACAGTATATGGACTATCTGTTCTACACCATCCTCATATATGCCACTCACAGACTGACCCTACATATACTGGCCTGTTACACAGTTTGGTCTGATGGTTGTCTGTGGTATGGGACACGTGTGTATGGCCCTACAAACATGTACGCCAATATAGTACCATACAGTGGAGCAGCATGTAACATCTGATAGGAGGCGAACTAGAACAATGACATCTACCACAGTCTGTACACAGGCTAAGGTACATATTGACAATACACACACTGTTGACATTCACCATAGGTACACAGACCTTAGTACTGTACGAACATCCACTGAATGTGCAGGTAACGTCATGAAATGTAACCCCTACTGTATATAACATGTGTAGCAGTTGGATATATCAGTGGCTTCTTCTCAGATATGATGACACTAATTATGGTGTACAGCACATATGTACCACTTCATACATGACATACACAGGGAAGCACATACACAGGACCAATATTGATATGTTGCTGTGATAACCACATACATTTGGTGTACAGCACATATGTACCACTTCATGCGTGACATACACAGGGAAGCACATACACAGGACCAATATTGATATGTTGCTGTGATAACCGCAAACATTTACTGTTGTTACAGGGTTTGTTGCAACATATGTCCTATGAGGGATATGACGTCAGTGACTAACACAACTTTCACCATCTACTTACTGCAATCCTTACACCACCTTCTGCAGTCCACAGCTACATGCTCCGTGGGTGACACATGAAACCACAGACTCAACACTGGTCAGGCTGCAGATGACCCTGCAGATGGGGATTCCTCATAGACATGGAACTTTCATGGCAGGTATTGAGACATGTATGGCAGCCATATCCACACAAACACTGTTAAAATGACATTACTTCAAATGCAGTATAGCAGCACTTACAGTCTATAGTCAGGTCAGGCACACCCCCCTCCTGTTTGTTGCACTGTTTCTACAGTGTATGTTGTTAAAGGTAAACCCCATTCCATCTAAGATGCTGTTTGCCACATGACAGATCTAGTTCCTGCTCACAGTGGATGAAAAGGGCCAATACCTCCATGATGTTCCTACATATTGGAGTTTGTTTCCATGCAATTGGCTATGGGAATGTTACCACAGCTGTTTCACATGCAATCAGCTAGGGGAGGGCTGCAATTCATGCAGAGGCCATCAGCTGATCATAAGCATCACTTACAATACACATGCTGCTGCCTAAGCAAAGCAGGTGTAGGTCTCCACATCTACCAGAGAGGGGGTGGGAGAGGCATACAGAGGCAAATACATGTCAGGGAAGGGTGGGAGGGTAAAACTGAAGCATGTTTGCGTCACACACCTACCAGCACAGGGTATTAAACCCCTGAAAACTATGTAGTGCTATCACAGATCAATGAAGTTATTGGATGCGCCACATGGGTTACCTGTTGTGGAGCACTCAGAACATATATGTGATGGTGAGTGACATCTGCAAGAGGGATACAGTAGGTGACATACACATGCCTGTCCACATGAACAGGTGCCAGCATTAACACAGCCACACTGTCACAGGGACACACACACACATTGACACACATGGCAGGGCCAGGTTTAGAACATATCAGTAGTGGTATTCCACATCACATCACTGTGCAGGTATCACATGCACCACACAGGTCATAGGGGGACTGTATGGGCAAAGGTTATGGGGAGGTGTCTGACATCAGACAGCATGCTGCAGTATGCCCATGGGGGTTGTAGGGAGTGTGGATGTGAACATACACAGCATGCAACACACACACAAACACACAGGGTTCCAGTACTGACATGCATGGGTGCATGTCTGCATGGGTGTGTGGTGTTCAACTGTGCTAGATGGCTGTCCAAGGCTAGGCGATGGGTGTACCTTGGCATCAGGCCACATGACAATGGTCTGCATTGTGGCTTAGGGATGTAGTGTCTGCATTTGCCCACACAGGTGGGTATTGTATCCCAATCTGGTCACCTGGGTGACTATTGTGTATAGCCAATGCTATGCATCGCTTGCTATGTATGTGTTCCTTAGTCCATGACATGGATGGTGTTTGGGATGTGCACACTTCCCACATGCATGTACAGTGACATGTGGAACTGTACCTGGGGTGTTCAGCCCATGTTGTGAACACAGATTATCATCAGAGGTGCCAGCCCTGCCCACCTGTGCTGGGAACTGGTAATGGCCAGCAGCTTTACCCTGCACCTACATTGAGAGCATGCTAACAGCATGCCCTGGTGTCAGTGGCATCTGTCCAAACAGGGCATGTTGTCAGGCATAGTATGTCCATTGTGGGTCACATGTGATGGCACCACAGGTGGTGCAGGTATCCATTGGGGAATATGGGGGAGGTGCACTGTCTGCACTTATGTGCATATTGGACAGGTGGACAGGGTGACATGCCCTCTGTGGCCCACTGCTGTCACTCCATAGTTACTATCAGTGGCCAATATGCAGTGTACTACCCACATATTGGCTGTTACCTAGGCATGTGTGTGTGTATGACACATGGGTTGAGAGTGTGCTGTGGGTAATACTGGGGTTGCTAACTGTGATTGCCAGCCCTTGATGTCACATGTATGGGTATGGCTTTGCACCCCAGCCTCTCAGCCATTTCACATCTAGTATCCCTGTATGGTGGACATTGTGATATATAATAGGGCCAACATATAAGAAATATGCAAAATCTGTTGGTTGGGATGGTGGTCTAATGGTTAAGGTGTTTGCCTTACAAACACAAGGTGCAGGGCTTGAGTCTCACAAGGGATAATTGGCTAGGTTTAAAATGGCTCGCAAGGGCAGTTAGCCTAGTACTAATCTATGAACCTATACAAAACTCTGCATCCTCTCCACAGTGTTACACAGTCACAACCACCTCTACAGAGGATACGGGTTACAAACACACACCTGCCATGTTTGGGAGTAGAACCCCTACCTAATTAGTTTATTACACTACAACACTATGCAGTTCTGGTACGCGCCACCGATATTACTAAAGTAGTCCTTCCCCAAAAGTATATTTCAGAATGACTGACATCAGTAGGATTGCCAAAGTAGGGCACTTGACATTGACTGCGAGAGACTAGCCTAAAATGCATTGCTCCCTACACAGACAGTGACACACACAATACATCCAGAACTGCCATGGGGGAGGGGGGGGGTGGAACCCTATCACGGTTCCAATTCACACTACAGCAGTACACAGTTACAGGATGTGCTATGGAGATTACTGGGCTACAACCTTCCCAGAGGTGTATTTCTAGGTGTGTGACATCAGCAGCCTTGCCAAAGTTGGGTATGTGAATTGTAAGGGGTGTGAGTAGCCTAAAAAGCATTGCTCTCTACACAGTCAGATATGCACATAAACACACACACACAGTTGGCAGGTCCGGGGTTTGAACTCCCACCTCACTCCTTTATCACACTATGGTCGTATGCAGTTACAGGATGTGCTAGGGAGATTACTGGGTTACAGCTGTCCCAGAGGTGTATTTCTAGGTGGGTGACATCAGCAGCCTTGCCAAAGGTGGGTATGTTAATTGTAAGGGGTGTGAGTAGCCTAAAAGGCATAGCTCTCTACACAGTCAGTGACAGACAGACAGGCACACATATGCACACACAGACTCACACACGCACAGTTGCCAAGTCTGGGGTTTAACCTCCTACCTAACAACTTTATCACACTACAGCAGTACGCAGTTACAGGATGCGCTATGGAGATTACTGGGCTACAGACTTCACAGGGGAGTATTTCTAGGTGGGTGACATCAGCAGCCTTGCCAAAGGTGGGTATATGAATTGTAAGGCGTGTGAGTAGCCTAAAAGGCATTGCTCTCTACACAGTCAGAGACAGAGAGACACACACAAATACATTGATATACACTCACACAGTTGCCAGATCTGGGGTTGGAACTCATACCTAACTAGTTTATCACACTACAGCGGTACACAGTTACGGGATGCACTACAGAGATTACTGGGCTACAGCTGTCCCAGAGGTGTATTTCTAGGTGGGTGACATCAGCAGCCTTGCCAAGGTTGGGTATGTGAATTGTAAGGGGTGTGAGTAGCCTAAAAGGCATAGCTCTCGACACAGTCAGTTACAGACAGACACGCACACATACGTACACATGCACAGTTGCCAAATCTGGGGTTTGACCTCCTACTTAATGCCTTTATCACACTACAGCAGTATGCAGTTATGGTAATGTGCTACAAAGATTACTGGGCTACAGACTTTCCAGGGGAGTATTTCTAGGTGGGTGACATCAGCAACCTTGCCAAAGGTGGGTATATGAATTGTAAGGGGTGTCAGTAGCCTAAAAGGCATTGCTCTCTACACAGTCAGAGAGAGACAGACATGCACACAAACACTGACATGCACTCACACACACAGTTGCCTGGGGTTAGAACTCCTACCTAACTAGTTTATCACAGTACAACAGTATGCAGTTATGGGACATGCCATGGAGATTACTGGGCTACAACTCTACCAAAGGTGTATTTCACATTGGATGACCTCGGCAGGTTTGTCAGAGTAGCACTATGGGGTGGGCGGTGTGTGCATGGGCCATAACCCATTCATGTAGGGGTGACATGCCACATGCGGCCACACAAGGGGTCATATGTCACAGGTACGTGTATACAGCTACTAGATGACTATGTCCTTGTACAGTCATGTTGCACAGCTAGCACGTGGACCACATAGTCTGTGGTGCTGACAGGCACTGGTTGGTAGTATCTGCAGTGAGTGACAGCTGCACCTAATGTGTTTGGGGCCCTTTGGCTGTGTGCTGGGTGGGATAGGCCTGGATGGCTCCTTGTCACGGTCACCCTCTTCCACACATCTATGTCCATCTACCATTGGCTTATTATAGTGTGTTGTCCTTACATATATGTCTGTATTCTTATCCACTGTGTGTGCAAGGCATGAGTGTCTGCACTAACAATTGCAACTGCTGGATGTGTCTGGTCCACTGGTGCTTTCTGCACTAACAATTGCAACTGCCGGATGTGTCTGGTCCACTGGTGTTTGCAAACATTGGCTTCATGTGTATAAGTGTGTGAGCATGCCCAGTATGACCTTTCAGTATGTTGATGACTGACATTACCTTCATTTCTCTAAGTGTGTGAGCATGCCCAGTAAGGCTGTCTGTTTTGCATGTGTGGATCATGTCCGGTGGTTTGTACTGCAGTGCTGACCTTTGTGTTGTACACTGACAGGTAGCATACTGTGTCTGCAGGGTATCCATCGATCATTTGGCATTGACTGTTGCAACATGTCTGCATAGCGGGTGGAACACCTGACTATTTCTATGTTTCTACTCAGGATTGGGGGGGGGGGCACACCTGACTGTTACTATATTTCTATGTAGGATGGGGGGGCACACCTGACACTTGTACACATTTGTTAGGACTGTACTGGTATGTCATGTACTCCATTCAGTCAGTAGTCTTACCTATTGTGCTGGCTAGGCCATACCAGTGTACTACAGCTCTTATCTTTTGATTACCTACATATTAGATTCTGACTTCCTAGCAGTCACAACTGACTTCCCACTACCTGGCCTGCTGTAGTCTGTCAGTGTAGGCCTGGGGGTTGGTTACCCATAGCTCTCATTCAGAGGCCATAGTGCAGCATTTGTTTGTGTTTGTCTACACCTGTCCTGCTGGCTTTGACTGTTGTTGGGTATGTGACCCCCTCCTGACTGGTATGTGTGAGTCCCTTATCTTGCGGGTGTCCCAGTATTGAGGGTGGTGCTGCAGGGCTGCCTATGTCAGATGCACGTAGCACACTCCCTACACATGGTTAGGCACAGGTAGTGTAATGTTTGGCATCCCTTTTACTGTATGTGAGAGACAGAGAGAGGTGCTATTCCCTGGGTCCCTCCTGTGTCAGAGTATGTGCTATGCATTGCCTCTTTCCCAAGGCCAGGGCATCATGGGCATGCCTCCTTCTGCTTACTGGGGCAGGCTCAGGTTGTTCCTTCTCTGAGTCACTCTGTGCCTTTGCAGGCCTTGACATTGGTGGGGAGCAGTGTGGCCCCGCCCCATGCTGCTCCTGCTGCAACTGTTTCCACAGGATCATATTGTGTAGCATGGCACATACAATGATGATTTGGGTACATGTAGTTTGTGAGTACTGCAAGGCTCCACCAAATGTGTCCAGGCACCAGAACTGTGACTTGAGCATCCCAAACACACGCTCTATTATGATTCTTGTTTGTGCGTGTGCCTCATTATGGTGTTCTTGTTCATGTGTGTGTGGGTTTCTGGTGGGTGTCATCAGCCACTGCTCCAGTGCATATCCAGCATCCCCCACTAGGTGACCATGTGGGATGTCCCCATTGGCAAATTTCTGGTACAGCTGCGTCAGATGCCAGATGTGGGAATTGTGATAGCTTCCAGGGCAGCCAGACCACATGTTCAGTATTATGCCCTGGGCATCGCACATGACCTGGCAGTTGATGGAGGGGAAGCCCTCGCGGTTGATGTAGACCCTACCCTGCTCACTGGGTGGTGCTTTGATGCATATGTGCGTGCAGTCTATTGCACCCACTACCTCAGGGTATTCTGCTATTTGATGGAAGAGACGCATATTGCTGGCCAACACCTCATGGGTGATGGGGAAATATGCGTGCTCACCGACATGTGCTGACATGGCATCCAGGAACTGGTGGAGTACCCTGGATGATGATGCCTGTGAAATTCCACATCATATCCCCAGTTGGCCTTTGGAAGGTACCTGTAGCTAGTATTCTCAGGCCTGCACATACCTTGGTATCCACTGGGATGGGTTCCCCTCTGTTAGTTGTGTGTGTGTCAGGCGTGGCCAGCACAGCTCAACAATTTGCTGTAGGAAGTTCCTGTCCACTCTATAGCGCTCCACTATCTCCAGCTCAGGTAGCCCTTGGTAGATTAACCAGGGTCTGTACACTCTTCTCCATCTCCTCACTGTGGGTTGGTCGGCAGCATTCACATCCTCACCACCCTCAGCCTCTTCCACAAGTTGTATGATAGCTATTGCAGCCCCTAACATTTTGCTGTTGTGAGTGTTAAAATTTGCCCGCTTGTTTACACCGGTGGTGTAGGGTGTGGGAAAAACCAGAGGGTTTGGTGTTTGCATAGTTTATAGTAGTGTTTTGGGCTGGGCTGGTCTGCTGCCTGTGTAATTGGCTGGTTCCGATACATTTCACCTGGCAGTGAACCTAGTACCCCTTGATTACCTTCCTACTGCTGTTTTCCCTTCTCATTGCCCTTCTGTTTCAGCCCAGGGGCATGCAGCACAATTGGTGTACTCCAATGTGCACACTGTTGCTATTTCCTGGTTTCGCTTCCTTTATCTTCCTGTAGATCCTGGTGGAGGGGCGTGCACACCCGCTTACACTTTGTCATAAGTGCTAGGCAGGTTTAGATATATCCCCTAGCTTAGCTGTGCTAAGCTAGGAGCAACCCCTAGCCACAGGGCTCCAGTTTGCTTACAGTATGCCTGACACACCCAACCATGATGTCACGTACCTCAGAGTCTTGCACTTGGCTATTCATACTCTTACACTGTTGGGACCTGCCTTACATGCTGGTGGAAACTGAGATTCACTATCAGTCCCCTCATTTGCATAGGATTGCCTGCTAATGCATAGTTACATGTGTCACACTGATCCTCCCTCCTTAGCGATCACTAATCACTGGCTGGGTTGTCTTTTGGCTGCCATTGACTTGCATTGCAGATTACTGATTTTACTTGGAATGCTTGCTTTAGGTTTATTTTCTTATTTTCCCACCGATCCCGTTTGTGTGCCACTGCCCTATGCTTAAACAGCCATGATCGGCGGACATATAATAAAAGTTGTATTTTGTACATTTTGCATTGTTTGCAATGCCCATGGCCTTATACTTGGCCATTGGCATGCTTCCTCAATGATATGCTACCTTTATTTGGAGCTGTCATGTCCCCGTTTTGGATTTTGCAGTACCGTACTCGGTTACTAATGATGTACATTGCTGCATATTATGCTAGTCCTGCACTCCCTCATTCTTGCTTCCTGGATGGCAGATTTAACTCATTTGCATGTTTTTCACCTGCAAATGGGGTAATTTGCATTTGGGGTTGCGAATGTGCAGCACTAGTGCTAGAGCGCTCCTGCACGTCAAACGGGCATGTACGTGGATCGCTCGGCTGCCATATTGCCAACATTACCCCTTACACTGATCATACACACCGTGCAAGCTTTTGAGAATCCGGGGGTATATATATATATATATATATATATATATATATATATATATATATATATTCATTTTACCATTCATTGACAACTACTATCAAATTTCAAATGTTTGCTTTCAAATATATTTAGTTATAAATGTATTTAAAGGTATTTTACAATATGTGTGACATTATAATTGTTTCCCTTCTTCAATGCCAGTTCATATGTTTGCAGTGAAATTTGTGCTAATGCATATTTAAAAGGTTCCACCTTTTATTCAAATTAACCTTCTAAAGCACCTGTCAGTCAGAATCTCTGAATATAAACAGCTAGCTCTGTTCTCTTATTTAGCCAGGAATTCCAACTGAACTGTAGCTGTTTTCCAGAGAAAGCTTCATGTGTTCTAAATTAAGTAAAAAAGCTGACGCTATGGACAGAGAGGCTTCATATCTAACTACCACGGAAACATCTCACATAGGGACAACCCATCAGTTACAACAATTTTCATATCTTTCATATTGAACCTGAACATTTCATCTATGAATAGAGACTATTTCAAAGCAATCTTTCCACTGTTAAACAACATCAAAACACACATCCATAACAACTGCAATTACTCTTCCCCCCAATCCAGCACATCATAAATCATTCTAATATATAGAACAGTAACATATTATCTAAATCTATGCACTAGAAAGACGGGCAGCTTTTAAATTTTATTATTAGTTTTAATGAAACAGCTTTTCTAATTTTACTGTAGTTAATGATTACATTGAGTTGTTTCCACACTTAGGTGAAGATGTTTATCTGTCATTTAGGATCATAGGATCATCGGACATTATTAGGCTATTGGCCCTAAGGCCCTTACAAGCCTAGCCCAGAATTTAGCCCATGTTCCAACAAGTCAGCACTCAATGCCCCTGTCCAGCAGTGACACAGGTGGAATCCCAGTGGTGTATTTCTGTTCCCCATCCAGTTATTCAGGTTGCACTTAAAAAGGGTTAATGAGGTTGTGACAAAGGGAAATACTGCCAGCACAGCTAGTTGGAATTTTGTAAATAATTATATGTCATTTGTGAATATCAACATGATTTATATAAGATGCTTGTGTTACAAATGTATTGGAACTGTATGTCATGTGTATATCAAACTAGGTTTGTACAGATGTGTGTTAAAAAGGTTTTTGCAAAGTGCTTGAAATGTATCCACAGTGTGCCCTACTGGAATAGAACACAAATGTACATTCACTATTGTAGCTGTTACATGTATATATTTTAACAGTGGAAACTGGAACACAGGAGGTTAACTTCAGTCTAACAAAACTTTAGAAAAATAGCTGAAATTAAATTACTTTATGGCAGCAAGAGACAGGATGTCTATACTAGGGAGTTCTCTGTGTTGTCTTTAAGGAGAAATAATTACTAGGCTTGAGAGGTGGAGGGATGTAATTTTTTTATGACTTTCAGCATCTGCCAAAGATCTGAGGTCTATGTATTTTCACAGGTAGAGGCTAAATACTACTAGCTTCCAGCAGTGGGGATTCCACCTGGGATAGAGTCAGATGTCAAGAAATTATGTCAGTCTGCAAGCTGTCCCAGTAGTAATATTTGAGATATTAATTTCAGAACTCTGAGAGAGAGAGAGAGAGAGAGAGAGAGAGAGAGAGAGCATTCTTTATTCTGTCTTGGACTTGACAACAACAACAATGAGAACCACTCACCTCATCTGCCTTGCTCTTAAGTAATTTAACTAGGGTACAGTAATTTTCTGAGATTCTATCAGGAATACAGTGAAGCATGGTTTAGATGTTTTTCTTTATTTATCTGAGACTATCCTGAGACTATCCTGCAATCTTGTTTTAAATATTTCATGTGGTTTTGAACTCTGATGTCTCTGTGAATATATACTGAGTATTTTCTTGTTCTTCTATTATTTATTATTAAATATCTTTGAACCTTTTGTTGTGGTTGATCTTGGTAGAGATATTTAAGTTTTGAGAGTACTTGCATATTTATTTGGTGACACTGTGGACCACTCTTAATAGCCTTGCTCTTGGTCAAACTATAATTTGTATTAATACTAATATTACACAGTAAGCTTGGACACCCTTTGGTAAGGGCCTGAAAGTAGCTGATAAGGAGTTGGCTGGTTGCAGTGAAAACTACCTTATAGTCTAGCAAAAGGGGGCATAGCTAGTAAACCTGTGTCAGACTTTCTCCTGTGAGTGTGTGTGTGTGTGTGTGTGTGTGTGTGTGTGTGTGTGTGTGTGTAAATCAAACCTCGAAGAGTGTGTGTGTCAGCTACTTGGGCAGGGACACGAAGCACTGGTTGGATAGAGAGGGTGCTTGCGGTCTTGACTTGGCCAAACATCTGAGATCTCAACTCTGTATCTGTGCCAGTGGGGAGTCTTATTGTGGATTTGAAAAAAGAGGGATAAACCAACCCTGGACTGACTGTGGTCTCTGTGTGCTCTTGCACTTGATACAGAAAGTGTCATCTGGAAATACTGTGTGTGTACCTTGTCATCCTCCCACTGTATGCGCCCCACTGGTGCCAGTGGTGAGAATTAAGGCTCCTCGATTACTGTTCCAGTGGTGGGTCATCACAGAGGTACTCTGCTTGATGTGGAGAGGGAGTCTATTCCACAGAAGGGGGAGTCTCTGGAACACAAATCTGTCCTGCCAACAAGTCCTGTTGATGTCACAGACCAGGTTGAGGTTGCAAGTGTGGGCAACTTGAGTGCAGTTAGACTTGTGGATATGCAGCAGACCCATCAAGGTGGGTCTGAGATTGCTTTGTATGCTAGACAGAGGTCACGTCTGAGGAGTCTGTATGAGAGTGAGTAGAGGGACAGGGCTTTTAGCCTATCTGTGTAGGGTAGATGTTTGAGGCCCTGGATTCTCCTGATGAGGAACCTCTGTGGTCTCTCCAGCTGCTGCATGTGCTTTGTGAGGTATATGCCAAAAAGGGAATTGTACTCAATAATGGATCTTATAAGGGAAGAATGCAGGGATGTTATGACCTCCTTGCCCCTGGATGAGATACCCTTACTAATGAGGTGGACCATGTAAAAAGCTTTCCATACAACAGAGGCAATATGGTGGTCAAAAGTCAGTTTACTCTCAACCTGGGTGCCCAAGTCCTTCACAACAGATTGCATGCTTAGGACCTTGTTATTAATATGGTAATTTGTGGGGACATCACTCTCCCCAAAGGGGGTGATGATGCATTGTTTGGCAGTCAGTTTGAGGCCATGTTTCTGGCACCAGTCATTTGTTTGGGTGAGACCCTCTTGGAGGATGTCCACATCACTCGGGGAATTGATGACAGTACCCAGATTGCAGTCATCTGGAAACTTGGTCAGCCATAGCCCACTGGTTTTGGCCTGCACCTCAGAAAAGTATATCCCAAACAACAGAGGCCCCAAGACCAATCCCTGGGGTGCACCACTCATTATGGGTCTACTACTTGAGGTGGCTTCCCCTATTTTGACTAGGTGGGTTCTATCAGTGAGGCATTTTGCTACTCATCTGGTAACATATGGACTGACGGCTAGTTGAGAGAGTTTATCTATTGTACCCGACTCCCGAGTGGGGAATAGTATCAAAGGCCTTGGTCAGGTCAAGGTAGGGGGTATGCACCATCTTCCCCTTGTCCGTGGCTTTCGTGGCTGTCTTAAAGAAGTCAATGAAATTTAACAGACATGACCTCCCCTTGATGAAACTGAACTGTGTGGGATCGAGTGTTTGGAGATTGCCAATGTCCTTGTTAATGAGGTCATTGATAATCCATTCCATGGCCTTGTAGATCAGGCTAGTTAGGGTAATGGGTCTATAATTTCCTGGATTGGTGGATGCTCCACCTTTGTGCAAAGGGATGACAGTGGTTGTCCTCCACTCAGCTGGGATGAAGCCATTTCTTTTAGTATACCATTTAATTAGCAGTTTTAATTCAACGCTGTTAAAGTCTTTTTCTTTTTATAACAAGAAAGTATGAGCTATCACTCATAGTGTGTCTTTCCCTTTAGTAGGTAACTGCAGTTTATATGAATTAAACAACTTTACATTCAGCTATGTGCTATACTGCAGCCATTTTCTACTTCAAATATAAAGTATGCATTAGTTCCTGAGTAAGCAATTCTGTATGCAACCCTTCAGATCATATACTACTATAAATACTGTATGCTTCATTTAAGGGAAACTAATAATACTTTGTCATGACTTATTAAAATTTATTCTTAATTATCTGTAAATTAGACAGGCATAAGACAAAAAAAGGAATTCAGTTACCTTACATTAGTAGACTGCTTTTCTGATTTCTATTTATGTTATAATTGAGCATGTTGTCATTTCATGTTTTACTGGTAGATATGTAAAGAAGTAAAACTAAACTTGTTTACATAAAAAAATGACATCTTGTTATTTCTTTTGTAAATAAAGAAAAGGGAAAAGGAAAACTCTTTATTTTCCTTTTAATTTCTTCTTTTTCTCATTTGTCTTATTTTCATTTATCCTCATTTGTCTTTTTGAGAATATAATGGGCCATTCCACATCCTCTGTTTGTTCAAAAAGTTTGCTAGTTTGTGGAGATGACAATGCAATGTCAAGATCTTCGAAGAATTTAATACCATTAGAAAGGAAAATCTTCGGTCTGGCCAGGAACAGTAACTGTACTTCTATCTGTTTTTTCTTAAGGAATTGTTTCCTTTTAGACATCACTGTTTCTGAATAGTCATTATCAAAATGAATAATATTTCCTTCTGCTTTAAGTGGTGACTTAGCTCAGGCAGTTTTGAGCACCAGTTCTTTATCTTGAGATGAAATAAATTTAACCACAATGGACCTTGGGGAAGTACTGGGCATTGATACAGGATTAGCCAAAGAGCTCTGTGCTCTCTCTATACCAAAAGAAAGACCTCTAGGCAAATCTAAAGTTTTAGGGAGCTAGGTAGACAAGAAATTAACAGCATTGTTACCTTTTGTTCCTTCTGGTAGACCAAAAATATGAATGTTGCTTCTACGGCACCTGTTCTCAAAGTCATCTATTTTGGCTAGTAAAGAGTTGTTCTGTTTTAACAGGAATTCAGTGTTGTTCTCCCCTTCACTTAGTCTTCCTTCCATATCATTCAAGGAGTCTTTGATGCCAGAAATCTGTTTCTCTGTAACTGCAGAGCTTCATTAATTTGTTCCATTTGTTTGGAGCAGTTTCTTTTAAAGTCATCTATTTTGGTGTCCAATTTATCTATTTGCAAAGACAATTCTTAAATATTAAGTCAGTATAAGGATTTTTTTGAACACAGAGTCTTGAGATGCTGCTTTTCTATGACTTATGGTGCTGCATGATACAGTGAAGAATTTTTTTCTCAGATTTTTTCTCAGATTTTGACAGGAAAATAGTTGAATTTTAAAATAAAATAGATATAATCATTTAATACACCAAAGTTTATTGTAATTCACTTATTTGAGTTATTTAGGGTTATTTAGATATAAAATTTCCTGTCATAAATATATGTAGTAGCAGAGCAGAAGAAAAGTGTTGCTATGCTAGTGTCATCTTGGCCACACACCCCCAAAATATGTTTTTTGAAGTATTACTATGGCTGCACAATGGTAAAGAAATAGCTTTATTTAGAAGAAGCATTAATCAAGACTGTTAAATTATTTTTATCTTTATACAGCCAAAAAATCACATTTTAATAAATACACTTGCGTCTATATTACGCTGTCGAACACTCAAACTGTCGACAGCTTACTAATCAACATAAAAATGTCGAAACCCCCAAACATTGAACACACACACACACACACACACACACACACACACACACACACACACACACACACACACACACACACACACACACACACACAAAAAACATCCAAACACAACACAAATTGCTCTATGCAGGGGGACAAGCCCCCTGCACATGCCCACCCCCTGCTACTTAAATATACCAACTCCGAGATTGCACTACATTGCAGTAAATGGAAATCTCCCTTTACGGAGATTTCCATTTACACACGCAATGACTTTCTCTTTCAACATTTTGGTGCCGACAATATCAGCTTCGATATTGTTGGCCTTCGACAGGGTGAAGTAGACCCATACACTTTACAGAAGCTCCATTAATTTGAATGGACTGAGGCCTCATATCATCCCGGCAATAATCTCATTAGATATCAGTATGCACTTCCCTGTGGCTGAGCGAATATCAGCAAACCAGTCATTCATGAGTTTACCTTAAATGTTATGAAGGATTCCTTCATCTGTCTTTTGGTTTTACAAAGAAAGCAGCAGTAGACACTGAGTGATAAGGGCAGCTACTGCGCTGTGGTCATTGACTGCCATGTTTGGAACCTCACTTGAGGACCTGAGTACCAGTACTTAAAAACAAGTTAATAAGTACTTGAGTATCAGAAAACTTCAACAGAGGATAACAGCAATTACCCTTTTTGAAGGATAATTGGTCGTAAGCTTGACAACAAAACCTATGAGTTTATTGCTCCTCCGTTTCTCCTTCCAGTGCTGGTGATAATGATGTACTGAGGCACTCTCTTATGTTGGCAGATTTAACTTTTCTACAGACTAGCATTCTACTTTTTGGATGAATGAGTAATAAAGTAACATTTATTGAGGAACATATGGAATGGAACTCATTTTGTCCTAGATTACTGTGCAATTTCATTTTTAAATTATCACTTCAAACTCATTAGGGAGAATTATGCTAAGAATCAAGAAATTCTGAATGGGTTGCCATAGTTCATAGGTTGTTACTGGGCTAACAATCATTAAGGTCTTTACAAGTCTAGCTTTCCACCACAAACCCTTTTGGATAGTGAGTATCATGGGCATCTATATGTGAGGGGTCATGTTAGGAGGGGAGGTAACTAAGGACTTTGTGGGGTATTAGTTAGGTTAATACTTTTCTTCTTGATGGACTCAGTCTATAAGTGACATGGGGGCCTGACTGGGAGTAAATTTACGATTTCCCATTCAATTGTCAATGTTTCATTTGAATAGGGTCAGGGGTGAACTCTGTTTTGCATGGATGGGGAGCCTATTGCATAGCATGAGGATCCTTTGGGACACATATCTGTTTGTTCAGAACATTCTGTTTATGTCACAAATGAACTTCAGATCCCTGGATCTAGTATTTCTGGTGCTGTTTGTTTTGCACATGTGAAACAGATCCATCAGGGCTGGGTCTGAGGAAGCTCTGTATGCCAAGCAAAAAATCTCTCAGCAGCCTGCAGGAGGCTGTATACAGAGACAGAGCCTTTAGGTGATCAATGTAGGACAGGGTATTTATGTCCTGAATTCTCTTCTTTTGTGGGCTTTCCAACTGTTACAAGTGTCTGGATAGGTACATGCCAAAAGGGGCATTGTACTCAGTGATGACTGTGATAATAGACAAATAGAGTGGTACTATAATTCCTTGGACATGAATGTCATACCCTTATTTATAAGCTGGGTGACATAGAAATATTTTTCTTGTTATCTTGGCTACATGTTGATCAAAGGCCAGATTGCTGTCTACATATGTTCCAGATCCCTTAATATTGGGTTGAATCTTAAGGGTTCTTTATTGATGGAGTAATTAACTTGTGTTGACAGTTTCCCAAAGGATATTATAATGCATGTTTTGGCATTGAATATTTGGCCATGGATTTAGCACTAGTCATTTGTCTGTGCTAAACCCTGTTGAAAGATGTTGGCGTCTTCAGGAGGATCTATAATAGCTCACAATTTATAGTCATCTGCGAACTTGGTAGCCAGAGGCCTTGAATGCTATCCTTGTCTTCTGAGAAGTAGATGCCAAACAGGAGCAGGCCCAGCATGAAGCCCTGAGGTACTCTGCTGATGATCAGACTCTTGGTAGAGGTGGTCTCATCAATCCTGACTTCTTGGATCCTGTCTGTGAGCCAGCTGGCAAGCCACTGAGTTATGTAGGTTTTTATGCCTAGCTAGAGAGCTTACAAGCAATGCCCAAAAGGGGTATTGTATTGAATGCCTTGGCCAGGTGAAGATATGCATTTTGCACTGTTTTACCATTGTCCATTGCCTTGGTGACTCTCTCAAAGATGTCTACCATGTTAAGTAGGTATGAACTTCCCTTAACAAAGCCAAATTGGGATGGGTACAGGTTCTTTAGGTTGCCAATGTCCTTGTTTATCATTTCCATGATAATTCATTCCCTTGCTTTGGATATTAGGCTTGTTAGGCTGATGGATCTGTAGTTCTCTGAGTTAGTAGATAGTCAACCCTTGTGGAGGGAAATGACTGTTACAGTTCTCTATTCTCTTGGAACATAGCCTGTTTCAAGGATGTAGTTGAAGAGTGCTTCAAATGGTCCTAATAGGTTGTGTTTTAGACTGTCAGAACCCAGAGAGGCAGTACTCATCACTTTAGTGAGTACTGCCAACACCTGGTCCCTGCAAATAGTTGGAGGAAGTATGTTGGAGGGGATTTCACCTGGAGGAGATGAGGGGTGGGGGAGGGGTGAAGTTAAGTTGAATTTATTAGCCAGTAGATTTGCTATGTCAACCTGATTGGTGAAGGTGACACGGGTCATCACCAGTTCAGCACACTGCTGTATGTTACCTTTAATGTACTGGACATAGCTGAAGAAGGCTTTGTGATTGTCTTCAGCCTGCAAGACTCTCCTGAACTTATAGTTGGCCTTGTCGGACTTAATTAGACCTCTTAGTTTTTTGTTTAGTTGTATAAGAGAGCACTTGTCTTCAAGGAAGTTGCTCTTCCTGATTTTGGCCATGATTTTTTTCTTTTATTATATACCCTGTCTAGGTGAGGATTCCACCAGCAGGGTTTGTTTTTAGTGTTTGTTTTGGGTTTACTTCTGGTAGGTTCGGTAGCATCTATGCAGCCATTCACATGTTTGTATAGGGACTTTGTAAACAATTCTGCATACATGACTGTGGTCTTGGGGTTAAGGGGAGACATGATTTTTGACTTAATAGGATGTAGTTTGCCTTAGAATATTTCCTGTTACTGCTTTGCTGGATTTTCTGGGTTGATTTTTACTTCAAAGGAGACAGCTTTGTGTTCTGAGCTCACTAATGAGGACGTCACATGGGGGGAGTGGTGCAACACTTTACCATGTTGGTGACCATCAGGGCCACTATGTTTTATCCTCTGGTTGGAGCATGCACTATCTGTTTCAGGCTATTTGTGTTAATAAAGTCCAGGAAGCCTAGTGCCTGTGAGTTTGAGGTAGTGTAAGTTTCCCAGTCTTTAGCGGGGTGGTTAAAGTCACCCATGAATAGGGTGTTTGGTTGGATGGTGAGCACATCTAGTAGGTTTAGGTAAGAGTTGTGAGACTCTATGGGCTTGGATGGTGACCTGTAGCTAGCCATGATATGGTGATGGGCATTTTCTATGGTGACTTGCACATGGATGAGCTGTTTAACCATCCTGGAGTTATGTTTGCTGCTAATGTAGATTGAGACCCTCTACCTATGGTTCCAGTCTGTGCTGTTGTTGGTCTAAATGTGTGGAAGGCACTGTAGCCTTGCATGGCTGGAGCACCTTCTATGGCTTTAAACTAAGTCATGGTCACAGCACAGATATCTACATTCTCCAGAGAGAGGTCTTTAAGGATGAGGAGTTTTTTGTTTAGCATCCTAGCACTGAACAGTAGTACCTTAAGGTTGTTTGGATACTTTTTCACTATGTTGGTATTTTTGTTACCCCCCCCCCCAGGGCTTTTAGATATTTGCTAAAACTTCATCCACCTCCATAGTGCCTTTTTAGTTGATGCCAAACCAGAAACTAAGACAATTATTAAAGCCAAGCATTTTTGGTTTATACTGAGCCATCATCTTTGGTGAAGGAAGTATGGTTCTCAGTACAAGGCTTGAACCTGTCTGTGAGACACATTCAGCGAGATCCATTACGTCTCTTTTCATATATTCTAGTGAGGTATGTCTCAGGTCATTTACACCCACACGGACTGTGACTGGACTGTGATAGAATCATATTGGTACAGTGACTTGAGTGCGTGTGTGTGATATTGCAGATCCTGGCTCCTGGCTCCAATATGCAGCTAA
Organism: Protopterus annectens; assembly: GCF_019279795.1. Classification (NCBI taxonomy): domain Eukaryota; kingdom Metazoa; phylum Chordata; order Ceratodontiformes; family Protopteridae; genus Protopterus; species Protopterus annectens. The sequence goes on along the minus strand of NC_056730.1, from coordinate 1,080,895,032 downwards.
CCATTATCTTCTCCTTATCTAACCTGGAGTAAAAGTATTAGGTAAAGTATATGCTTGCCTTATGGGTTTTGCTCTTAGGGGACCACTGAGTGTAGACTTATGTGAGATGTTTGGTGTTGCTTTTAATGTGTGTTTTAGTGATTGTTATGGAGTAGTGTTGCCATTATGTGATCTTTGAGATTTGGAAAAGTTTCCTTTAAATGCCTCAGTGTAAGTCAATCTGTGTTTGTGTGTTGGGCAGTATCTTTGAGGGATGTAGTGTGGATATTCTTGACAACCTTGTTTGTATGCAAGATTTTGCCTCCAAGGAAGATATGTATTTACATCTCTCACATACTATGTTATTTTCTTCAGTAATTAACTGGTCGTCTGAAAATGTGAGACATTTGCTACATTGCCTTATGATGCCCAAATCTACCAAGATGGCCACAGAAACATAAATAAATTGCATATCCATGTTGTAGTTGTGTCAGGCCTGTCCTGGTCTGCTCCAGGATGTTACTGAAGTATACATGGTCCATTTAACGTCTGACTTATCCATGTTCACCAGTAGCAATCTCTCTCTTTCTCCCTCTGTTCAGTCATTTTTAATGGTTTTGAGTGATTTCTTTTGACATGTTTTAGTTCTTGTTTCTTATTAGGATGCCTGTAAACAACTACATCTCTGACTTTCATTTCCTTCCCTATTTCCAGTGGAATCTGTTGCATTTCAACTTTTTTTCCTGGTGCTTATTAGCCCCACAGAGTTAACTTCCATATCTGGAAACCTGACTCTTCTGATGTTTTTGTTTTTATCACTTGTGTATATTGTGTACTCTAGCACATTGACTTTTCATCAGGTCTGGATGAATCTGGGTGTGTTAGCAAAATAGCAAATTTCAGTAAGCGAGTTGTTCATTAACCATGTCACTTAATGATGTACGATCTAGGAGGTCAAACCCATTGTTGCTTATATCCTAGGAACAAAGTGGGGAGTCCTGTTGAACCTAAGCAGAGTAGTCTAGTTTGATTTTTCATGGCCTGCTTAAGCTTTTAGAAAGATCATTCTTTCTATGTCAGTGACTATAACAGTGTCAGGGTCTCCGTCTTACTTCAATGTAAGCCAGTAGTTTCAAGAGATAGCACAGCTAACATATTCAGCTCTATTTAAGACAGCAAATTTGATCAAATTACAGCTGCTTAAAATTAAGTTTTCCTGGAACAAAATAGTTTAATTGATCTAGCAGTAATACCATAAAAATTTAAGAATATGTTTCACATTTCTGCATAAAAAAGTAGTCAATTTCTAGTTTGATGTAGGTTTCTGTGTTCTAGTCAGGTATCATATAACTGATTTGTTTGCAGGTAAAAGCATTCTCTAGAGTCTCCTCGCTCCTTTATCTGTTTAAAACTTTCATTTAGTGGCCACAGCTAGTAGCTGTAATCGTTTCCCACCACCCCTCCCTTTTGTCTTGTTGTTATACATGGTGGCTTTGCAGTTGCCCGCTCATACTGTATATTTGATCTGGGGCACTCCTCCCACTCTAGTGTCACTAGTTCATTCTACCTAATAGAGAGAGGACATTTGTGAAGGCCAACTCACTTAGATTCTTAACATTGAATAAACTTCTGTTCCAGCTTTCTCTTTTTCCACTTTATTAAAAAAAAATGTTCTAAGCTTGTTTCCCCCCTTTCCTGTAATGAGTCTAGTCCAGATACAGATTTGCTGTATCCAGGGCTGTTTGTAAGCTCCTGTGCCCCCAAGCCTTTCTGTGCTGGAGGGAAGCCTTCTAGCTGATCAATAGGAATGGTAAGCACTAGGTAACCTATCTACCACATGAGGAGAGATTTCTGGCCCAGAAATTTTAGTTATTGGCCGTTTGGGCAGTTTTTCCATCTCTCTCAACTTTCTGATTTAAAAGCCTACATTTGCACTTGTTTCCCCCCTTTTCTGTAACTTTTGTTCAGATACAGATTTGCTGGATCCAGGACTGTTTGTAAGCTACTGAGCCCCCCCCCCCCCAAGCCTTTCTGTGTTGGAGGGTAGCCTTCTAGCTTATCAGTGGGAGTGGTAAGCACTAGGTAACCTATCTACCACATAAGGAGTGGTTTCTGGGCCCAAAAATTTTAGTTATTGGCCGTTTGGGCAGTTTTTCCATCTCTCTCAACTTTCTGATTTAAAAGCCCACATTTGCACTTGTATCCCCCTTTCCTGTAACTAGTCTAGTCCAGATTTGCTGTATCCAGGAGTCTTTGTAAGTTCCTGAGCCCACCAAGCCTTTCTGTGTTGGAGGGAAGCCTTCTAGCTTATCAGTGGGAGTGGTAAGCACTAGGTAGCCTATCTACCACAATAGGAGTGGTTTCTGGCCCAAATTTGTGGTTTATTGGCCTTTTATGCAGTTTCTTCCATCTCTTTCAACTTTCTGGCTTAAAAGCCAGTGTTTGCGCTTGTTTCCCTCCTTTCCTGTAACTAGTCTAGTCCAGATAGAGGTTTGCTGTGTCCAAGACTGTATGCTTCTGAGCCCTCCAAGCTTTCTGTGCTGGAGGGAAGCCTTCTAGCTTATCAGTGGGAGTGGTAAGCACTAGGTAGCCTAGCTTCCACAGGAGGAGTGGTTCCTGGCCCAGAAATTGTAGTTTATTGGCCGTTTAAGCAGTTTTTCTATCTCTCTCAACTTTCCGGTTTAAAAGCCCATGTTTGCTTTTGTTTCCCACCTTTCCTGTAATAGTCTAGTATAGATACAGACTTGCTGCATCCAGGACTGTTTGCAAGCTTCTGAGCAGTGCCAGAGCCTGCTCTTCAAATTTTCCCTTAGATCTACTAATTATCTCCTCTCCTGCACTTATATTAGCTTATTAGTCTAGCATTTTACCAGATTTCTTGAAGCAATTATTGTAGCACACAAGAACTACCAGCACTAAATGTTCTACAAGGAAACAGATCTAGTACTTATTATCAATGCCCACCCCACCAGGCATGTCTAAAAGTCAGTTCCCTGTGCTTTCTCCAATTAACCTGGTGAACTTGGGCATCCTGAGGCAATGTAGCAACTGCCTTATGTACACCAACAACCCTCTCCTCTTACCTTCCAACACTCAGACTTGTGAGAGATGCACTTATATATCCAAAGTGGAATCCACTCACTCTCCAGCGAAGACCAGAATAGCTGGTCAAGAGGAGAAGGTCAACACTTGCACCACACCACATGGAAGACAAAGCCCTCCGGAACACACACCCGCACTGCCTTCACATAAAAACACAAACCACACACCCACCTTCGCCGAGGCTCTCAATAAAAATCTACCCAAGCAGCAGAGCCCTCCAAGGCAGAAATGCACTCAACCACCACAACACAACACTAATCACGAGACACATAAATCTCCTAAGCAGTGTGCCACTCAACCAAAGCCCCTAAGGCAAAACAGCATCCCCAACACACTAGTCATAGGTGACTCGATAGTGAGGCACACTGATGTCCCACTCATTAGGTTAAATAAGGAGAAAGTAACAGTCAGCTAGCTGCCTGTCAGCTGCCAGGATCCGACACATAACGCATGCACTCAGGTCATTCAACAACAGGTACAAATATGACTCTGTCATTGTACATGTGGGTGTGAATGACCTGAGATGTACCTCCCTGGACTAAATGAAAAGAGACATGGAGGAGCTCTCAGATTATGTAGCACAGGTTGATATGACCCTAGCCCTGAGCAGCATCCTACCATCACCCAGAAGGATACCACAATACAAGCAGAAAATGATTGATTTCAACAATTGGCTAAATTTCTGGGGTCATTCTAAGGGGATCCAGTATCTATCTGCCTGGGATGACATGATTGACAGACCTCGATGCTTTGCCAGAGATGGCCTGCATCTGTCACCCCTGGGCTTCTGGATACTGGCCAAGGCTCTTGCCACCCCTATAGTGCCTTTTTTTAGGTGGTGTTCCAAAGATCAAATTACCACCGTAACAACTACAAACAAATGCAATCTGAGGGTCATGTTGTTCAACGGTAGAAATCTAAATCTCAAATTGCACTCACTCGAGGCACTCCTTAAAATGGAGAACATCGACATTTGTGCTGTAACAGAGACCTGGTTGAAGGCAGCAGAAAGTACCCCTACACTACCAGGCTATGACTCATTCCACACCTTTCGGCCCCAGAACTTAGACCGAAGCTCCAAAATCGGTGGTGTCTCCATATTCATAAAGGATGTGCACACCTCCAGACTGGTAGCCCAACATAACATATCAGAGATACTTCAGGTGCAGCTTGCATTGCACTTGAATTGCTTTTAGTGCTGTTTTAGATGCTTTTCTGTACAAAAAAATTATAAGCTTATTTCCTGCCTTTCCTGTAACTAGTCTAGTCCAAATACAGATTTGCTGTATCCAGGACTGTTTGTAAGCTTCTGACTCCCCCCCAAGCCTTTCTGTGTTGGCGGGAAGCCTTCTAGCTTGTCAGGGGGAGTGGTAAGCACTAGGTAGCAGTTTTTTCCATCTCTTTTAACTTTCTGGTTTTAAAAGCCTGCATTTGTGCTTGTTTTCCACCTTTCCTGTAACTAGTCTAGTCCAGATTTGCTGTATTCAGGACTGTTTGTAAGCTTCTGGGCCCCCCAAGCCTTTCTGTGTCAGAAGGAAGGCTTCTAGCTTGTCAGGGGGAGTGGTAAGCACTAGGTAGCCTATTAACCACAAGAGGAGTGGTTTCTGGCCCATAATTTGTAGTTTATTGGCTGTTTGGGCAGTTTTTCCATCTGTTTCAACTTTCTGGTCTAAAAGCCCATGTTTGTTTTCACACCTTTCCTGTAACTATTCTAGTCCAGATACACATTTGCTGTATCCAGGACTGTATGTAAGCTTCTGAGCCCCCCAAGCCTCTCTGTGTTGGAGGTAAGCCTTCTAGCATATCAGTGGGAGTGGTAATCACTAGGTAGCCTATCTACCACAAGAGGAGTGGTTTCTGGTCCAGAAATTGTAGTTTATTAGACGTTTGGGCAATTTTTCCATCTCTTTCAACTTTCTGTTTTAAAAGCCCACATTTGCGCTTGTTTCCCGCCTTTCCTGTAACTAGTATAGTCCAAATACAGATTTCTGTATCCAGGGCTATTTGTAAGCTTCTGAGTGGTGCCAAAGTCTGTTCTTCAAATTTTCCCTTAGATCTGCTAGTTCTCTCCTCTCCAGCACTTTTACTAGCTTATTAGTCTAGCACTTTACCAGACTTCTTGTAGCAATTATTGTATCACACAAAAGTGCTACCAGCACTAAACGTTCTACAAGGTAACAGCTCCAGTACTTATTATTAATGCCCACCCCTCCAGGCATGTCTAAAGGATAGTTCCCTTGTGCTTTCTCCTATTAACCTGGTGAACTTGGGCATCCTGAGGCAATTTAGCAACTGCCTCATGTATACCGACAACCCTCTCCTCTTACCTCCCAATATTCAGACTTGTGAGAGATGCACTTATATACCCAAATTGGAAGCCATGAGCTCTCCAGCCAAGACCGGAATAGCTGGTCAAGAGGAGAAGGTCAACACTTGCACCACATCACATGGATCTCATAGCCCTCCAGAACACACACCAGCACTGACTTCACATAAAAACACAAACCACACACCCACCTTCGAGGAGGATCTCAATAAAAATCTACCCAAACAGCAGAGACATCTAAGGCCAAAATGCACTCGACTGCTACAACACAACACTAATCATGAGACACATAACTCTCTTAAACAGTGTGCCACTCAACCAAAGACCCTAAGGCAAAACAGCATGCCCAACACACTAGCCATAGGTGACTTGACAGTGAGGCACACTGATGTCCCACTCACTAGGTTGAATAAGGAGAAAGTAACAGTCGGCTGCCTGTCAGGTGCAAGGATCTGCCACATAATGCATGCACTCAGGTCCCTCAACAACAGGTACAAATATGACTCTGTCATTGTACATGTGGGTGTGAATGACCTGAGACATACCTCCCTGGACTACATGAAAAGAGACAGGGAGGAGCTCTCAGATTATGTAGCCCAGGTGGGTATGACCCTAGCCCTAAGCAGCATCCTACCATCACCCAGAATGATACCACAGTACAAGCAGAAAATTATTGATTTCAACAATTGGCTAAGTTTCTGGTGTCATTCTAAGGAGATCCAGTATCTGTCTGCCTGGGATGGCATGATTGACAGACCTCGATGCTTTGCTAGAGATGGCCTGCATCTGTCACCCCTGGGCTTCTGGATACTGGCCAAGGCTCTTGCCACCCCTATCGTGCCTTTTTAGGCAGTGTTCCAAAGACCAAATTACCACCGTAACAGCTACAAAGAAATGCAATCTGAGGGTCATGCTGCTCAATGCTAGAAGTCTAAATCTCAAAATGCACTTGCTCAAAGTACTCCTTAAACTGGAGAACATCGACATTTGTGCTGTAACAGAGCGCTGGTACAAGGCAGCAGAAAGCACCCCTGCACTACCAGGCTATAGCTCATTCCACACCTTTCGGCCCCAGAACTTGGACCGAAGCTCCAAAGGCGGTGGTGTTTCCATATTCATAAAGGATGCACACACCTCCAGACTGGTAGTCCAACATAACACATCAGAGATACTTCAGGTGCAGCTAACATTGAGTAAGACAGCAATTCAGGTCGCAGCCTGCTATAGGTCCCAAACCATGTCCCAAGATTCACACTCCATGTTCCTAAGCAGGGTCTATATCATATGTTCGAAGTTTTATAACTTCAACCATTAAAATATCAAATTTAAATGTTCGAAGTTATAAAACTTTGAACATATGTAAAAAAAAAAAAAAAAAAAAAGCCCCGCTGCACCCCCCACATCCCCTCTCTTTAAATTTAACAACTCCGAGACTGCAGTACAGTGCAGTAAGGGACATCTTCCCTTTACCACACTATAGTGCGGTCTCGTAGTTGGTATATTTAAAGAGCGGGGGGTAAGGTCCGTTTTTTTTTTTTTTTTTT